>NC_056705.1:7316431-7378931 GCF_018831695.1 Puntigrus tetrazona | reverse complement strand
GTGTGTGTGTGTGTGGGGTCGGTCTTTAAACGTGAGGTAATGTGCTATCAGCGCGAGAGGAGATGTCCGTCTTCTCCAAACCCCGGGGAAGCCCTTTAATAGGTGACCTTTCAAACCGAATTACGGCTGACCTCTCAGTCATGACCGCGCTGCTATTTTAGTCGCGTTTAAACAAAAACCCTGTTCGCCATCAATCTCACGCCTAGAATGAATCCGAGCCCACTTTGTCACAGGAGCTTCGTAACATGTTGCGCATCCCTTATATATATATATATATATATACATCCAACACGTATATGTAAACAAAAGATTTTATTTTGGATGTGATTAAGCTCAGTTGCGATTAATTGTTGCACATGTAAGCGCGCGCACACACACATATACACACACACACACACACACACACACACACACACACACACACACACACACACACACACACACACTTAACAGCATTCCAAAAAAGCTTTAATATTAAAGCTATAAATTATTAAAATTAGTTGATATTTGTCAGTAATTTTCTATGCATGCAAATGCTTTCAACATACATAATCATAATGCATGATCAGACGCCGACTGCTACGTTAATGTTCATCCTGATTAGCAAAAAAATCTACAATTTAGAGAAAGGAATGACTACTATGGCTACTAACCATATAAACAAAAACATGGACGTGTAAAATAAATAAATAAATGCTGACTTCATAGACGTTTGAATATGTGAATCTGACCGTCCAGTCAGTCTAATAACTCAATCATAACTCTAAATAAATGAGAGAGAGATCTGAAGATATCAGCTGGGAGGTTATGAATGAGTTTATCTGATCAAACCGTTCTCTTAAAAATCCTTATGTGCCACACGGTGCTCAGCATAAATACAGAACAACACATTCATAAAGTCAGCTTGAACAGGTCAGGCACACACACACACACACACACACACTCACAGACAGGCAGGTATGCTCGTCTAATGCCTCTAGTGAGGAGGAATTATCACCTTACCAAAGCATGGTCACCGAGCTGGAAAAAAGCTCCTGGTAATTGTGAGTAAATAAAGCAGCCAGGACTGTATTAATAGCTTGTCACTTGTCTGGACGGCTGCCATTCATTCTCCAGCTCGTTCTTTCTCTCGCTCGATGGAGGTAATTGTCCGAGGAGGGAAAACAATGACGAGAGCGCGATGACGAGGCCACAGTTCCCTCGGCCTGACCGCCGCTGACCTTTCACACACAACCACTCATTTCTGTAGTTGAGTAAATAAGACATAAAGGGAACCTAGAAGCCGCTCTTCAGATACAGTTCGTTATAATTCATCGATTAAACCCACTCTAAAATGTACTGTACATTTTACGCTAGATTTTAAACCAACTTCAAATGACTTTGCCATTAGCCTGCTGCTAAGACAACAGAGCATGTGTCTACATGATGCTTTTATTTTGTTACAGTCATATTTATTTTTATTGACACGTTGGAAGTGAATGAAATATAGTTTTTTGGTATTTTCCTGCTATTTTGTCATTAACCGTTTTTGCAGCATATGCTAATGCAAAAGCGCACTATATGTGAACGGCTACAGGATGCGTCATAATTAAGGATGGTTTTTCTTCGCATCCTACTGCGCTGCTATCCATCGGTGTTTCATGTAAATGTGCGGTAGGCAGCAGGGTTGCCAGGTCTACGTAATAAACCCACCCAATTACATTCTGGGGAAAATGATTAAAATTGCCTCAAATTCATGGGGGGCTTCGCTTCAACGCACAGCTTTAAAAAAAAAAACAAGCGTCAGCAGTATAAAAATATCCCTATTATGCAGGACTATGCATTAACAGCGGACTAGGAAGGACTGCTAGACACGTTTTTGAACATTGCACTCACTCTCTCTCTTCTGTCACAGCATTAAAACCCAATGCTCATGTTAAAATGAGTTCAACTTAAAAACGCATCATGCACGAACGGCCCTTGACATCGGAAGCACAACCACGGCCTAAAACACTCACTTTGTAGGCATTTCCCAGCGTTTCACCTCATCTCACCACAAACAGAGCTACAGGATTCGGGGCCGTTCACGCAGAACCTGTTTTTTTTATTGTAACGTGCTACTTTTCCGTAGTTTTTCTATGTAAACATGCACCAGACAGATGTGTTGACCGTTAGACCACAAGACTGATCAACGTCAGTTCCAAAACTGTGGACCAATCAGAAGACCCCGGAGGCGGGGCAAGCGTTGTGAGCCTTTCTTTACAGTAAGCGGGCTTCCATGGAAACGTTTTTTTTTTCTTTTTTTAACGTAACATGACATTTTGATACGTTTTTAGACGCAAAAACCTATTCTGCACCAAACGCAAGTGTCAGCCAATTAGATCGCAATATGCAAATACCTCAGCGCGGACGCTACCCAATCATGTTTGTGCCACAACAGGATGTCATAAAGCACTAATACAACATTGTTCCCTTTTATATTCTTCCAATGGTAAAACTCTGCAATTGATTTTGCGAGGTGACACACTGGCAGGCCTGGATTTATGATTATTATTGAGTTAAGATATCGCGCAGCGAGTAATGGAGAGAAGTATTTTCGTTACAGGGTGGAATAATTAGTAGCAATGAAATAATAAGTAGATGCATTTCAATACCTAGTTTTGTTAGTCAGATCTGGCAACCCTTCAAAACACCGAGTATCCATGGCGCCTCACGGTCAATGCGTTCTTGTGACTCCGTGCTGAATTATGCTAATGGGAACGGAAAATCTGAAATCATCTAAAAGGAATGACAAGGCAGCAACCCTCAGTCACCCAACACACACTTGAGGCATGCTAGGACCTGACTTCTCACATTTCGACATTTATCGACTGCGGCAGCACTCATTAATGGGTTCGCAGAAATGTGACTGATGACTGCTGAGGATTCAACGTGAGGAAGACTGTGTGTGTGTGTGTGTGTGTTACTCAAGTCACTTACTGAACAAAATCCCTTAAAACTAAGTTCGTCTTTGCGGGTTACTATGGCAACCTCACCTACAGCATCCTCTATACGGCTGATACTGTCGCTCCAAAATCTGCCGCGCTTTTAAAGGTCTGATTAGACCAGAGAAGGTTGTCCGTGGCTCAGACGGCAGATTTAAGTAACAAAGCATTAATAAGCGTTACATCGCTATTATTTATTTATTTACTTTTTATACAGGCATACATGAATTCAACTGTACGTAACTGACACGATAGAAGAACATCATAACATTACAGACAGCTGAAAGAGCATCACACTTAAACTGACTCTTCAGTAATGAGTTGGGCAGATGGACACACACTCACACACACACACACACACACACACACACACACAGTCCCTTTAGAGACCAGAGACCACATTACAGCTTACTCTTAAAATATCACCCTAACATCACACCTAAGCCTTACAAAAAACACAGTAGGGGTACCGTGGTACGTAATGGTATTAGATGGCTGTACTATGGACGCGTACGATTAACCTATTCATATTCCACAGGATCTACAAGGTAATGAAACATACTTTAAGCACCACCCCGGTAGTGCACGATTGAAAGCGTCTGTAAAAACCCATAGTGTTACCATTTTCGTAAGCGACTCAAATGTTGATATATAGCTGCATATATGCAAATCTAAACCCATGCATTTCTTAACACTTGGACACACACACACACACACACACACACATAAAGCCGTCGTGAGGCCTGTGTGTCCCTCTGGTAGTTTATAGTCGCTGCCCTACATGGCCACAGCTTCTGGAATAGCAACTGCCATCTGATCTGACCACACAATCTCTCTCTCTCTCTCTCTCTCTCGCCCGCCCGCTCTCTGAAACACTTTCTCTCTTTGAGAATAATGCAAAAATAAGAAATGACACCATTACACAATGGCACCTGAAAAAAAGACAAAAAGACTATTTTTTTTAAATCATACGATTAAAAGTGCTCAGCTTTTGAAATGCAGAAATTACGAAGTAAGCTCTTAAAAAGGTCGCGGTTGTTATTTTCTATCCACAAACTGATGAGACTTTTAAAAGATTACGTAAGGTTAATGTGAAGCAAACTGATCGAAACTTGCACTTTAAGAAACAATGAAAATGATTTAAAAAATTGCATACACAATGTCAGTGTAATGCGAGTCATTTTTATCAGTAAAATGATCCCTTTTTATGTGTTTTATATGGTTGAGTCTTCACATACTGTAAGTGATATGAGAGGTCGTTACATACCACAGCACCAAACAAATCCCCGCTTCACCAAAATCTAAAATATTATATGAAGTGCTCAGAAAATGCATAAAATATTTTAGAAAAAAAAAAAACCCTCAAATGATATTTAGGTATTCATAAAAGGTATGCATATACAAAGTTCTAAAAAAATTAATTATTAATAAATAAAAATGTGAAAAGTTCAAAAAGTTAAATGCATTCCTTATTTCTTTTATTTAAAGAAATAATTATTTGCGCAAATTCCTAGCAATTTCTGAATAAAAATAAAGTTTTTAGTGCAGACAGTGAAAGCAAGACTTTTTTTCATTTCAACATACATCCAGTTTAGGAACGAGTCAATAAAAACCGTTTTAAATATATAAAATCCACTGAAATGCAGTGGTGACGAATGGGGACGCGCCATTCACCTCAAATAAAACAATTTGCTGATTGTCCTGTAAATCATGTAGAAAGGAGTTGCGCAAAGTCAAGTCAAACGGATTTCTACGCAAATGTCGACAATCTAAATCTGATCTAAACGCAAAGTGTGCCAATGAATTTTGGCATTGAGAAGGAGTGCCATGTCCTCTTGATATCTAAGCCCCGACCAATAGATCGGTTCTCTCCCAGGAGCGACGGAAACATTGTAACTCAACTCAACGACAGAAGTAGAAGCGGCCCTCACAAAAAAATGACTGGCAGAAAGAAGCGGCTTCACACCAGAGAACAGACGTCAACTTAATTTGATCAGCGATGACTTTTCCCACATGAATAACTGTTTGTTCGCAAATAAGGATCTTGAGCAGACTTGTGTAAAGGGTATTTATATCTTCCTGTTTTACAGTGCGACTAGAACCTCGTCTCGCTGTGTTGTATGTGTGGGTATTGTTTACATCTTGATGCATGTCAAAGATCATTTCAAGGTCACGGTAATGTGTGTGTGTGTATATATAAACTTCTACCCTTTCAAACAGCAGCAAAATATTTTTCTTAAAAGTCTTAAAATATACATACAGTTACACTTTTCATCAATCACTTCATATATTTGCTGTGAAAATGTTTCTTTTCTCTCAGTCTTTTCTATCCGTTTTGGTCTTTATCAACAGTAATGTAATTTTTGTTGTACGGAAGTGTTTTAAGACGTAAAATGCCATATGAGGACTTCAAGTGATTAAAGTAAATCTATAGTAGCTAATCATCCCAGACTTAATCCAATAAAACGATCGCAAATGTAAATTTGTACTATATTGTCCGGTCCTATAGGTAAATAAATAAATACTTTGCCAGAACATCAGATGCACCTCTTATCCTTAAAGTCAATCTTTCACGAAACTCCTAGGTAAATATAGCAAGGTTGGGTATGCGACTTAACAGTTTAGCTACGTTAGCAATAGCTTAGCTGCAGCAACAACTAACTGATGTCTTAACTTAGAAGGTCTAATTGAAACGTTTCACTATTTGTAGTAAAACGTTAATTTTTTGATAAGGGAGATTTCCGATATCTCTACGCTCCCCTTGGTGGCAGCACCAAGACTCTTTCCACTGACTTATGTTTTCTGTCATAGATACTGTTTAAGAGCAGCCGTTAGGCTAGCGGGCGGCTCCAGATCAGCTATTTGAAGCCAGATTGTGAGAGAATTTAAACTCAGAATTTACTAGTCAACAGCACAGCGATGCTCAGAAACGATTTATCTATTTTCTGCTGCCTTTTGACAGATATCAGATGAAACAGCATGTTGACAATCACTTTATTACTGGAACGTCTGCATATGAGCACAGTAGAGCTAGAACAGGTGCAGAACCTCCACCCCCCCAAGCAACCCCCATATTCGTTTCATTGCAAAATGATGCACTTTCTATATTTACGCTGTGATATCAGCTCCTTATGCTGATCTTACATGCCTGAGGATGTTTAAAGACCCTCTGCCATGCACTCAAATTTGAAACCCACCTAATTGCCTGATTTGAAGCCTTTTATCACTGAAACAAGATCAAGTTAAGAACTTATATTAGCTTAGCTTCATGTAACCGGCTGGCAAGAGCGCAATCTCTTTAACGTTTTAAAGTTGAGCACAAGTGTCCCGTAGATAATCCAGGTGGCGCTAGCGGGCATGTTATTACTTCCACATAACAAATATCACTCCGTAACATTATGCTTAACCAAATGGAAAAAAGTGAGTAGCCTCTTAAAGTTCACCTTTTCTTTTTTAGTCGAGAAGCTGGAGGTATTGACATGTGAAGCCCATGGTTCACATCAGAGGAGGTGCTGGCTATGGAGCACCACCATGTGCACCTTAAAAATGTGCGCCATTAAAATAGTGACAATTGACATGGCGCTGTTTTTTGCTGGCTATCAAATACAGATGGGGCAAAGGAGCTCAGAAAAGACCGTCTTAAGAATGGAGGGAACGAGGGAGCAGCACGGGAGATGGGGCGGCAAGTTTCAGGAGTATTTTTAGGGCATGTTTATTCACAGACTGAAATGAACCCTCCTTGCACTTCTCTCGCTCTCACACCATCTGTTGAAGTCTTTCAGCTTTGTAAGGTCTAGCCAACATCCCTCAAGTGTTTGCAAGACACCTTGAAGAAGAGTCTCTGCACATGCAATGCTTTTTCTACATTATGATCAAGGCCATGCCTCGCAAAAAACAATTTCCCTCCTCTTGGATAAAACATTAAGAATAATGGTTGTTTTTCTTTAAATGCATATGTACCGATATTAAACCATGTCCAAACATGTAACCTAGCTAACTAAACCGGTAGGGACCATATGGCGATTTCTCCAAAATATTACAACTTAATTCAGAGTCTTTTTCTGTCTCGACAAACGTATCTGAGCTTGACACCTCGAAGCTGTGGTTTGAGAGATCAATCAGTTGTTCTTGGCTGACGTCACCAAGACCGTGGCACGAGCTCCACTGACGGCTATTAAACGTCACCTGTCATTTCTGTCAACAGGACGTCTTCAAAAAAAAAAAAAAAAAAAAAACGTCTTAACCGTCGTTATTCTGCCCTCACACAGAAAAGCCCGAGTTTTGACTCGAAAGAGCGACTATTTGCTCGTTTAAGGCCCAGGTAAGTTCAAAGAGTTCGTGTTTTCAAATGAAATTACGCGCGCTTTTTCTGAGGTAATTTACAACGGTGAAAACGCAACGGTCGTCTAATACGCTATCCGTGTTCTGTCATGCGGCTAGTAAAGCGGATTTATAGACTCGTATAAAGACCGATTAAAATTAGCCACAAACTTAATGAGGAGGGCGGGAATGTGGTAAGACAACACTGAGGGAAACTGCGAATGGAACAAACAGCTGTACAACAAGTAAACTCAGCTCGAAGCTATAGTATATATAATTTTTAATTGTATTCAAGCTTTGTATAGTACGTTCAGTGCGATTTCCTTTCTTCAAATTCATAATAATAAGATTTCGTTGCAATTCCAGTCACTACAGCCAACACACAGTATTTCATTAAAGCAGTTTTAGTTTCGTGACTTTATGATCATATTGTAATAATGCAGTGATAGCATTTTAGCTAAAGCTGTGGCTAGCACAGCGATGTGTAAATAACATTGTAGCCCATCGTTTACACCAAAACTTCAGCACACTATACAGTGTATAACTATTAAAAAAAAAAAAATTATTTAGTTATCAAACTAACTAGTAATTGAGTTTCGGTGGAATTGTTTCCAAGTGATACAACACAAAAAGACTACAAAAACATCTTGCCCCCTCAGTGACTTAATTGTGTCGCAGTGATGTTCAGCATGGTCATATAAACCTACCTTCCTCTGCTGTTTCTCCCAGGCAGGGTCCAGCAGAAGGTCCCTGTCCCAGTCCTCCTCCTGAATCATGTAGTCTTCCGTAGTAGACATCATGTAGGTGTTGTTATACTGCACCTGCGTCTCAATAACAGTCGTCATCTTTTACACTTATCCCTCTAAGTCTTACTATTAGAAGTTACGTGCCTTGCACTCTAGATGGTGAACTCTAAATCCTGTCCGTGCGTTAGAGAACACCCGCTCGGCGTGTACGTGTATGACCGTGGAGGAAGAGGCCAGACTCCACTCGTCTGAGGTGCCTTTGTGGAGGTGCGAGCAGAACTTCTGCTGCCCAGTGCTCCTGTCCTGGTCAAAAGTAGCGCACGTGACTGCACCCCAATAAATAAGAGATCTGGTTGTGTGGGTGTTGGGTTATGATACCTAAAAGGTGTGAGAGGCGGGTCACACTGAGCACTGGGGCCAATAACTGGTGGCTCTTAAAGTGTAGGGCAGGGACAGATCACATACACGCCTACTGAGGCCCTGCACTTTGCTAACACCTGTTGTCCTTGGCAGTGGTCTATATCTACTTAGCCAAGCGACAGTTCTGGGGCCAGTTTAAATGACAACCAGCTTTCTGCTATGGATTGAAAATAAGCATACAAGCAGATCCCAGGCCTGTTAAAATCACCGTCTATGCAATGCTTACTACACACAATAGTGCTTCTTTCATATTTAAAACAAATAGAGACACCCATTTCAGAATTTTTTTTTTTTTAAATGTTAAGAATACAACATTAAGAGATTGATTTGTATGCAATAATTTTACTTATACAAATATAAAAAAAATAACTTGACAACGATGACAAATAAATGAGCACAACATAGCATATGCTGTCATAGTACTAGTTTATTGCAGTAAGCATGCGATGCCAAACAGTGTTCATGCAGAAGCTGGTGTAGGAGAGTACACTTTACCAATCGCAAGGTTTTTGCAATATACATACATTAATAAAGCATGCATATATTCATTAGAAGGTGATAAAAACATTACGACCAGCTCAAATTCTAAATCACCCGCAATAGAAATTATTTTCATTTCATACATGAATTATAAAAATTATGCACTTTTAACTTTCAAAAGTACTGGTGTAGACTTTTCAATCAGGAGAGGATATATTTATAAAGAATCAGAATTAAAAAAAAAAAAAAAAAAGTTAAAATAATATACTTTTTTTTTAATATAATAGGATACAAACGAGATCGGTTGTGTTATTGTTCACGAAGGTCGACGACATCTAGAGAGTAAGTGGACAGAAAGTGCATTCTGTTATCCAATGAAAATTTAGGAGCGTGCCATCTAGATTCAAAGAGACTTAAGCTGGAAGAGCAAGTTTGAGAAGGAGGTAAGCGATTTGTTAAACGAACCAAGAACCATGTTTAAGAACCAAAATTCTGTATGGAAGGTGCTTATCAAAACCTGCGATAACTATCAGCCGCAGACACCTGTCGTAATTAACGGATGCTACAGACAATCTGCGATCCGCAAATATCAGCAAGCCGAAGATTTTAATATTGCTAACATTGGGAGTACCAGCTACGACTCTTATTTCAGGTAAGTTCCTTTTCCTCCAGAATAAGATCTAAAACTGAGATCATATCGTTCGTGTCTTTTCTCCTCATTCCTACAGGCAAATGTAAACAGACGCTATTGACAAGAAGCAATGCAGATGTGTGTGACAATGTATGGGAAGATGCTACATCATCATCTAAAAAAAAATCGAGTAAAATCAAGGACAACAGCACCTTCTAGTGAAAACAAGCCATACTTCACTACCATGCTCCCTCTGGAGGAAAGGTCCAGTAAGTCCAGTCTTTTTTTCCCAGCTGAAGCTGCTTGTTTTCTAGGAGATTCCTCTACCAGCTATGTAATTTAACCAGGTAGGCGATATAAATCTGTGCCACCTACTTATTATACATTCAGCTATTTCAAACACAAACATTATAACAGACTCTCATTTGAACAGGTAACACAAGGTAGCTTTCAGATTAACTCCTAAAATATTGCGTCTTGTATATCTGACAAACAAAAAACTAATTTAGTACTACCATGCCTAAGCTTCTGCTCAACAATTGTTGTCAAGCTCGGGGGCAAAATAGCATAAGTTTGTAATAAGAATATCTAGTTGGTTTGTTGAAGAGCAGCGTGCCACAATCAAGCACCACTTGATAAGGATCACCAGTGTCACTGAGTCGAAATGAGAGTCTTGCGGAAAAAAAATTTGGCCAGTGTCTCGGATCCAGTCACAGAGCTTTTGGGGATGCGTTCAAGCAGTGGTTAACACTGAACAAACGTAACAAGTAGCACTGGGGATGCGACGAGGGCGGCGGTGAGCTGGGCGTTAACGGCGAGTAGACTCGAGGAAGCCTGGGGGCAAGGGTTAAATAAAAACAAAAACAAAAAAAAGGCACATGGAGGAGGGGCCAAGTGAGGTCGACGATACTGACTCACAATCACTCACCTTTGTCACACACCTTTATCAGCCACCCTTGCAAACTCATTCTACGCAGTCTTTCAATCATTAACCAGCAATCCCACTCATTCGATTGCTTGGGGACACAGTTATCGCCACACTCTTTCCGAAGCTAAACCAGCAGATCAGTTACTAGAGCACTAAGCACCCACCCATTACCGAGGAACACTAACCACAGAAGCAGTAAACGGTCACCCCCGCCGCCCCCCTTTTGGCAGTGACAGAGTAGCATAACACTGGTGTTTAAAGAACCAATTGGCTATGGCAGTGGTGACGAGAAGTGAGGAATCTACAAGAGGGGTGGGGTGGTGGTGAGGAGAAATAGAGCGGATACACGGTCAGGCGCAAACGCTATCGGGGAGGACGACAAGTAGAAAGGGGGCGAGGCACAGTGCGTTTACCTGTATGGAGTGAGAGAGAGTTTCCCGTACACTGCGCGACGCTAACTTTCTTCCCCCCAAACCAGCGCTGCTTATGGTGTCCACAGTTCCATAGGGACCTAGTTCAGTTGGAACAGTCACATCAGAGAGTGTTTGTTTTTGGGGGGTGAAAACAAAAAAAAGTAGCATGCACAATGGAAGCAGAAATGAGCGAAGCCTTGTGGGAGATATCTTGAATTTACAATTGCAGCCCCATCACGTAAAAATAAAAGGAAATGCATAAAGGTTTTATAGTGTGGGAGCCTCCTGACACTCACACGTTTACGTTTTACAATATGCTTGCATCATAAAAGCATGTCAAGGATAGTCATCATTGTAGCACACTCCCGTTAAATAAGCTGAATGGGGACTATGGGTGGTTAAAAAAAGTACCAAAAGCTGAGTTGAAGATTTTGCTGCTCCTGGGGAAGGGGTTTGGTATGGTGTGTGCAGCTGGGGGGTATAGAGTGGGGTTGCCCCTAGACTTACCCCATCCATAGAGACAGGGGTGAGATTGGGATCAGTCTCTAGTCCTTTAGCTTCTTTTCAGGGCTCCGATTCATACGAGTCTGGTCGTTTCACAAAGGAAAAACAATCATGAAACATCAAAAGGCAAGAACAGCTAAAGCTCCAAGCAAAAGCTCTCGAGTTCCCTCTTTAAACGATCAGGCAGGCTCTTTATTTGAAGGCTTGTTATAGTCGTAAAGATCGCGTATAGATCTTTAAAGTCTTCTCTTCTGAGAACACTTACGGCAAGAACAGTTACCGTGATAGAAACTACAAACATGAATGTCGATGCAAAACGTTTTCTAAGGTCACATTCACATTCACACACTGGCATCCTCAGCACATAGGTGCGAACAGGGACATGGTAAAACGAATGAAATACTGTCACTAAATGAGAGGCAGATGCAAAGAGAGATGGAGAGAGATGCAGTGAGGGTCATCTATGGAGTTGCAGCAGCGAAATGAGCAGGAAGACTGAAAGAAACTGATAGGAATCTCCCAATTCATTTAATCCCAAATCACAGCACCACAGAATATACAGCACTTTCGTGTAGCCTTAATCCAGTTTCACTTTATAAGACTACAGATTTAAAAAAAAACAAAACAAAAACAAAAAATAAAATAGCAAAACTTTAATACATTTCACTACTAAGGCATAAGTATCATAGGCCACTCATGATTTTGGCTCTTTTTCTAGAAAAAAAAAAGAGAGAGAATTTTGGCTATAAACAATCACTGCGAAAAAGCCACAAGAAAGAACATGTTCTCTTTCTTGCAGCTGTAAACAAAAGTTAAAAACTTAAAAGGAGTATGTCTCTTTAAATGGATAATTGAGTCCCTTATCACTGTTTATAAAAACATGATAGCATTAATAAAAGACACTTTACAAAAACAGATTCTACAATGCATCCTGGCAGTTAAGTTGGCGAGCTTAGAGACGCTCCCGTAAGACAGATCCCAGCAAAAGCTGACTAGCTACACCTTCCTCTGATTGGTTGCTTCCCATTTATCACCATATCTATGGAAGTAGCTACATTAAAGTTGGAGGGGAGAGAAGTCACAGTGTCTTTCAGCTTTCAGGATGGGTGGACAGGGATGGAAGGGTGGGGGTTAAAGGTCATCACTAAAGTTTCTCCCATCTGAGGTGTAAGGGATGCATATGTATGTGCGTGTGGATCGAGGTTGCTTCCCTGTGCACGTGTACACGTGTGCATTCCTGTCTTGACAACCAATGGAAAGCATACACGCTACACCACAGTCCCAGAGAAAAACAAGAAACACACACACAAAGACACGTAAAATACTGTCCAACCCTGGTCCTACACTTCACACACCTTTGGAGTAAACATACATTCAACATTTTTGAAATGCATTTCGAAATCTAACGTCGTAATAACTACATGAATGCGTAAACTGGTTAAGTTCATATAACTATAATCGAGCAGTATTTAAAAATATCAAGTCCAGTATTCATTCATAGACTACAAACACTTAGGAATATAAAAAGTTAAAAAGCAATTGTGGCTAGTGCCTAATCTACCCTTCAAAAGTAATTGGCAATAGATTGAAGGTTTCTTTAAACAGACAATGTGTTACATTGGTTACGTGTGCAGGAATGAGAGCATGCAGTTTTCCCTTTTCGGCCCTGACTACACTGGGTGTGTGTGAGATCAGAACCAAGGTTAGAGGCTCCAGTCTGTAGTTAAAACCGACACAGCCACCATCTTAAACCCAAGCACGCACACGTCATAAACATACACCTGTGGCTTCTTTCTGACACGCACACACACGCAGCACAAGGAAAGGAGAGGCAGAGAGGACGTGGAGCACACTATCGGAAGGGTGTTTCAGGGGTGTGTAGGGCGAGTTCGGGGCGGCGGAGGAGGGGCTCCTTGTGCGACGGCGGTATCGGCGGTGGCTCATACACGCGGGGTGTTGCCATGGCGATGGCGGCAGCGGCAGGCACGGGGGCGGCGGGCAGCACTGGCCTGAGGGAGTCGAGCGTCGCCACCTGCTGAGTAGGCACACCAGGCAGAGTCTGCAGTGCAGACACCGCTGCGAGGGGGTTGGGAGACGGGTACGCGTACTGGTACTGTGGATACTGCTGCAGCTGCTGGTACTGCTGGTAGTATTCCGCGTAGTATCTGGGAGAAGGGGAGGAGAGGAAACACACATGCACATCCACGCAGACAGGGAAAGAGAGACAGAAATCACACAGACATGCATGTACAGACATATATACACACACACCAGTGGACACGGAGAGAAACACAAACACAGAAACACATTTACACGCAAACACACATACACACATCACCGCCACTGTAAATCGGTACTAAAACAGCCAATGTTTGAAAATTTACAAACTTTTGCTGTAATCATGTATTTTGTCCAGGGCCGGATGTACTCATAGGCATTCTAGGCACATGCCTATGATTGTTTTGTCTAGGGGAGACTAAACACAATAAGGAAATATATATTAATTTTGTTCTACTATGGGCTATCTACAAAAGTAAAAGAACGAAAACCTCAAAAGAAATTAAGCAAATAATTAAAACATGTACAGAACATCAAGTTTTAGGATGAGATGTGTAAGAAATTCTCCAAGAACTGCATTCGATCTTTACTGATTGGTTATTATTGCAATAGAAAACACTAACTTTTTGCTGATGGCAAATTTTTGGATGGTAATATCATATATTACTAGGGAAAATGGGAGTGCAAAACTTTGATTTGCCTATGTCATAAGAGTTACATCCGGCCCTGATTGTGTCTGTTTTACTGCAGTAACTCACCTGGCTACAGCGTCATCCTCCTGTGCAGCAGCTTCCTCTCGACCCGCAGGTGTAGGCAACAAGGCTCTGCGCTTGGCCCTCTGGTACATAAATGGTTTCATAACAGGATCTGGCAACAGCGGGGCAGATCTTCTTAGCGGACTCCGGTCTCTCTCTCCAGACTTTGAGCTAGCCTGTTGCTGTTCAGCCAGAACTTGCTGTCCTTGTGCAAAGTAGTGCGCCCTTGCTGCCTCAAAGATAGCTGCTGGGTCAGCTGCCCCAAGAGCCCCGTAAGCTGGGGAAGCGGTGTAGAGAGCTGGTGCTACTGTGTACGCTGGGTTAACTGCAGCAGCAGCAGCTGCCGGTACCTCTACGCTGGGCGCTGCAGCTAGGAACACTGGATTCGCTACAGCTGATGTGTAAACTTGCGGGCCGTATGCGGCGGCGGCAGCTGCGACTGCACCGTTTGTCACCTGCCCGTAGAGAGCCGGGTTAACGGAGCCGTACACCTGTGCGGCGGCAGCAGCAGCGCCAGAGTTGAGCGCCTGATTTGCAACTGTCCCACTGTAGAGCTGATTGGAAACCGTCCCATACAACTGACTAGCTAGTGCTCCGTAAACAGCTGGTGCCACCGTGGCTCCTCCTTCCGCCCTCGCACCAGCAGCTGTAAGTCCAGTCAAAGCAGCATACGTGGGGTCAAACGTTGAGGTGTTGTATACAGAATTGTGGACACTCTGTTGAACCTGCAGTGGAAGGCCAGCAGCTGCAGCGGCAGCGGCGGCTAACACGGCCGCTTGGCTCTGGTACTGCTCCAGGGTGGGCTTGCCAGCTGGGCATTCACCTGCATAGTGGCCCTGTTTTCCGCAACTGACACATGGGATTTTCCCAGTTGGAGTCTGCTTACTTGGCTGAACTTTGGACAGCTCCACTGAGAGCGGTCGTCCTTTGAAGGAGGTCCCATGCAAAGCTTCAATTGCCTGCAGTGCATCCTCCTTGTTCTCCATGTGTACAAAGGCATAACCTTCACAAGAACAAAATGTTATTATTATAGAGTCCCACTAGTAAATGTTAGAATAGCATGGTACCCTGAATGAGCTATACCACCCAGTTTAAATTAAGAGTAGCCAACCTCGCCCTGAAGAGCTAATTTGTTCCAACACATCTGCCTATTATTTTCCAGTAACCCTGAACACCTTCAAATAGCTGGGATGCATCGATACAACACTAAGTATCAGTATCTACTCTGATACTTGCATTTTCTGGTGGATCAGGGATCTGTCAGATGAGACTGATCCGATATTGTGCATGTACCATTCTGTACAGGACGAAAGGCAGAAAAATAAATAAAACACCATCAAGTTTTGGTGCGCTATCTTTCAAGAGTACTAAAGCTGTTCCATAGTTCAATGTGAGGAACAGATCAAGTCGTTAAATGAAAGTTCATATAAACTTATCTCGTGTTGCGTTTGATTACTCTCTTCAAGAGTGCATAACTAAGATTTCAAACTGGTAAAAGAAAAAGCTGAACATGACTGTTGCTTCAAGTGCATCATTCTGCGTGCGAGATGCTCATTTGCGCTGCTCTGTATTGGAGCCTTTTGTGTTATAATAGATTAGCGCAATTAAAGATTATTAATAGTGTTTCTTGTTCGGTCCTATCCATCGTATGATGCTGCCTTCATTATTAAGAGTGATGATCAGGTCAACACACAGAAGTAGAGACATTCTACAGAGATTTTAAAAAAAGCTGATATTGAATTAGTAGATATTCAGTATTGTTGGTATCTGAACGAATTGTATCAGTTGATCCCTAGTTTGATTAGAGTTAAAGCTAAACTCTGCAGCATGTTAGCCCTCCAAGAGCAAGGTTGGCTACTTTTGTGTTAAGTTTCAGGCAGCGACTTAATGCTCCCTTACCTTTCACTTTATCGCACTCCAAAACTTTTCCAAAGGTCTGAAACAGCTCCCGAAGATCTTCTGTGGTGCACATACTGCTCAGATTACCCACAAACACCTTTGTCGAGTGGAGCGGGCGTCCTCGGGACTCCTCCACCACAAGGTTGCGTCCTTTGAACTCTCTGCCATTGAGCTCCCGAATGGCACGCTCTGCAGAACCCTCTCCTTGCAGATGTACAAAAGCAAACTGTCTCAAGACGCTGCAGCTAACCACCTGGCCGTACGACTCAAAGATGGCTGACAGTTCTTCTTGCGTGGTGTCCAGGGCCAGATTCCCTACGAAGAGCTTAACCGTGTGGCCCTTATCCATCGTGCTGAAAAGACATATCAAACAAGGACATATAAATGCGAGTACAAAATTTGAAATGTTCCAGGGGAGTATGCCATACTTGCATATGGCAGAATATAGCAGTTAATCAGCCAGAGACTCCCCACGTCTTCAAAACAATCCAAGC
Source organism: Puntigrus tetrazona (assembly GCF_018831695.1). Taxonomy (NCBI): domain Eukaryota; kingdom Metazoa; phylum Chordata; class Actinopteri; order Cypriniformes; family Cyprinidae; genus Puntigrus; species Puntigrus tetrazona. Next base: position 7,362,320 of record NC_056705.1, on the reverse strand, counting down.
AAGGTGCACAGTTTCCCAAAATCTAAAATACTTAAATGTCTGCACACTCTCAAGAATCAAAGTCACAAGCAGTCTAAGCAATTAGCAAAGGCAAATGCTTCAGTCACACGTTGATTATTTTCAATGCCAAGCAACCAATCGTTTTTAAGACTTTTCCAAGTGTTTTACTTTTTGGGAATATAGCAGTCGTCATACCCTAGTATTAAGAGTTCCGACAAAATTGTGTGATGATGCTCATTAAAGACAATCCAAATATTTTTAGGTGAATATTGCTAGGTCAAGGTTCCCAATAATGAGAATTTATGGTAGTGGGGTCTGTCACAGTGAGCACTGCTTTTATGATAACGGTGACTTCTTCGGGTTTGTGGATAGCATAGTTTGACCTGTGTTTTGGTCATTAAAATGTGTATCATTTGAACTCAATTATGCATTATTGCAAAAGTAACTCTTTAGAATTTTCTCTGTGGAGTGTATGCTGTTGCACCTATCTCACGTCTTTTTTAACACCGTGAAGTTGCTTTGACGCAATCTGTATTGAAAAAAGCGTTAAATAAATAATAGTGACAGCACTAGACTTGGCTTATGCGATAAGGTAAGTCAAAACGTTAACGCTTTGTTCAGATAATGTGGGTTTGCCAAGCGGGAACCAATCACAGAAATTCTAATGATTTCCATTAAAATACCATTATGAGCTATTTTCCAGTAAAACCATTACAAAATACCTTTTTGCAGTGCGTTTTGGGGGTTTTCCAGTAAGAAGAACACCCCACCAATAGAATCCATCACATACCAGTAGACACCATTACACTTTCCATTAAAACCAAAACAATTCCCATTTTAACAAATTCAATTCATGTTCTATTGGGTTTTTTTTTTCATCAGGTTGTCTATGTATGTCTCCCCACGGTGAACCAAACCCTAGGTTTGTCACCAGTTCAAAAATCTCTTATAAAATGTGGTTGTACCATGGTACAATAATAGCATCAGATATTAAATATTAGTCTATCACAGTACTATAGTATATAGTGGTATTTATTTTACTCAGGCGATTAATGCAGTACCCAAGTACATGGCATCAAAGACTTTTTTAAATCTCCTATTAGTTTGAGAGAGTAAATACATGTATACATGTAGGGAGATAGTTCAAAATTGGCCCATAGTGAAAACAACATACTGTCTTTATTAGAAGTTGTCGTTCATAACAGTAGCTCAAACATACATAACACACTTCGTTAAACTCAACCCTAAAACATCGAACAAAGGCGCGTTCAGCACAGAAAAGATGAATTAGCTGCGGTCACAAAGCCTAGCAATCCGGTGACGCAGCGCGCGCGGAGTAAACACGTCCACTTCCTCGATGTAGAGCTCGCGGAACGAACACGCGCACAAACGACACTTTAAGCCCCGAAAACCGCGCAAACCCGATCTTAACGAGCGCTGGGACGAAATGCGCGAGAAACGCTGACTCGCCGTTCTCTTTATAGCGCGCTGGCTTCAGCGACGAGACCGGAGCGTGTCGAGCGATTCACTCAATGTAACATTTCTGACACCAGATGTTTACTAAACACCCCGGAACGCTTCCGTCGCCGACGCCAACGCTCTCCGCCGTGCGTTGACCACGCGCGCGTTTGCCGTTCATTCTTTCCAGCTGAAATCTCCAGATGACTCATTTTGTAGGAATTTTTTTTTCCGGGTGTCCCCGAGCTCGCGCAGCAAACCCTTCGCGTTTCTCTATAAATCACACCGCGGGCTCGTCTTTATCGTGCCGCGTCCCGTCGGCAGTCGTTAGCGACGGATCCGGTGCGATCGGTTTTGGGCTCGTTTGGAAATAATCATACCGAGAGAGGGAAAGAATCTTCCATCTTACCTAAGCGGTGCGGGGTTTCAAAATGGTCGGTCCACTTCCGTTCTTTAGAATCGCTCTCATTCTTCAGCAGCGAGGACTGAACGCGTGCTGATGCGCGCTCACACACACACACACACACACACACACAGAGACCGGGGACTGTGTGCATCTGCATTGCTTGCACGCCATGCATCATTTAGTTTTATTTTTCTTGTTAAACCGGAATCCTTTAAAGCGTCACCGAAAGCAAAGAGAGTCCTCGCAAAAATAAAATGCCTTGAATGCGCCGCAGATCTTCGCATGCTTTCAGTTTTGCGCGACAAGCAACCTTTAAGAAACATAAATGCGTGACCGTGGACCACAAAACTAGTCATAAGGGTCCATTTTCTGAAAGTGAGATTTATACATCCTCTGAAAGCGGAATAAATACACTTTACAGCTTTACAGGAGACAACTATTTGAAAGTTTTAATATTGACAATCACTTTTAAAGTTGGCCAAACTAAATCCTTAGTGATATATATATATACACACACACACACACACACACACACACACACACACACACATATACATAATGTGTATATATAATGTGTGTGTGTGTGTATATATATATATATATATATATATATATATATATATATATATTAGTAATTTACTAAATATCTTGATGAAACATTCTCTTTACTTAATATCCTTATGGTTTTTGGCATGAAAGAAAATCATTTTAACCCGTTCAATATTTCGTTAGTGGGAATGTAAAAGACAAAACAAAACAGGCGCTAACTTCAGGTGATGTTATTTTGTTTTTAATAAAATATTTGTAAAACTATCATTACAAATCATACAAAAAAAAATAAATCACACGCTTTAAATGAAGACGCTTTATATTTCCGCTGAAGAGCTTGTTTCTAAGAACGAGAAATTCTGATTAACGTCTGGCTGATATGTAATTAATAAAAAATATTTTGTGTAAATATTAAGTGCTTTTTCATCATTGCCATTATTATTATTATTTTTAATAACACAAACACTTTGTAAATAACTAACAATATTGCATTTATAAATTTTTTTTATTCTATATTATCCTTTATTTAAAAATGACCCTTTCCAGAAACGTTTTAGCTTTTTTTTTTATCAGTCATAGCACAATATTATATTCGAAATTAAAGTCGAATCAGACATGAAGCATGACAGGACGGCTGCGATGATTACAGATATATTTGGCTGCACATCCACTGGCTCTGATTGGTCCGCGGGAAGGTCCGGTCACAGGTGGGCGGTCGGGGCGTCAGCGGCTTTCCGTCCTTTCCCAGCGATGGGCCGCTCTCTCTCCTCCCACAGCGTCACTCCATCGCAGGCACAGATCTGTTTGGGGTTTTGAAACAAGCCGGCGGAGCGGGCGATGATTCCACAGGCCAGCCTGAGAGAGGAGCGGGCGTTAAACACACACACACACACACACACACACACACACGGTCCACCGGACCACATCACAGACGATAGATATCAAGAGCGCCGAGCGCTTTCAAACGATTTGTATTAAACACACACAGACTCTCCACACGTCTGGCTGATGTTTTGGTCGCCCTTCACCTCTCTCCAGAGTTTCCTGTTATTTTGGACAGCGGGTGATTCCCACGGCCCAGATCGTCCTCCCCAGAATCCACCACCAGAGACCGACCAATCACATCCCACACCTGCAGGAGAAACACGTGACGTCAGAATGAAGCGCTTCCTGCCTTCGGTGAGAAACTAGATACAGCGTGTGAATCAGATCCAGAGACTGGCACGCTTTTGTGGATTTAGTTCAGATTTTTAATCTAACTGTTTATATATATATATATATAATATTTATAAAATATTTTCTGTATTTTCTGAGTTCAAATTGTGTTTTTTTGTGCGTTTTTCCATTATTATTATTATATTTTTGTATTATTAATATAATTTTTATATTATTATTTTTAGAATTTTTTTAAATATATCTTTAGTTTTTATCAATTTTATCTCAGTATTAGTTGTTTAAGTCCTCCAAGTTAAACTAGTTTTTATTAATCTTTTAGATTTTAAATGAAGGCGAGACACTGCAGGTGAAAAAGGTCAAACTTTTTCTTTTAGATATTAAGTTTAAATATGCACATTAGGCACCGTTTAATGAAATACGATCATTTTCATACGATTCTAAAAGAGAGATCTAAACACTGTGGATGAAGTCCGTTTTAAAAGTCTTATTTAATAGTGGAGTCAAAAGATCTTACAGACGTCTTTGGGGGGGAATACCATTAAATATGAACAAACCCCTCTGGGATACAGACAGGAATACAAATGTAAGGTCTGGTGTGTTATTAATACTGAAATGAAGATATATGGCGATTATCTTTTTTGCATGGGATCGGTGCATCATTGTTTGACCCTGAACGCAGCGACAGAGAAGTTAGTTAAAGTGTAATTAACAGAGGCTTTATGTAATTACTGTACATCTAAACACATACAGCACACAGGATCTTCATTACCTTGATCTCAGAGTCTTCTACCCGGAAGGAAGCTCTGCCGTCAGGACCAGCCCGAATGTTCCCCAGATCTCCTACATGCTGGAGACCGGACAGAAACACAGCATCACTCCAGAGCAGGAGAGAACGCATTCAACCCCAAAACTTACACGCACAAAAAAAAAAAAAAAAAAAAAAAAAAAATTAATAAAAGTAATATAAAATGTTATAAACATGAATAAATAATGCGTTCATTATTAATACGTTATATATGCATGTAAATAATATCGAATTATTTATTGTAAATAAAATTAAAAATACATATTTGCTTGTTTTATTAAACAAATAAACATTAATATATGAAATAATAACAACTATACTAACGTTTTTATATATATATATATATATATATATATATATATATATATAAAACGTATCTTCTATTACTTGTAATTCTATTACATTAACATATCACTTAACTGTATATAATATTACATAATTTGATATATATATATATATATATATATAGAGAGAGAGAGAGATTATATAATCAAGTTAAATAAATAATAATAATAGTAATATTATTAAAAAGTACAGTTATTAAATCAATTAAATAGTAAATTAAATGCATATATTAGCTTTCATAGTTTTTGGACACTGTACCGTAAAATACAACATTTTTAAAACGTTTCTTTTTTGTTAAGCTAATGGTTATAAAACAGAGATGTAGAGACTGAATGCACCCTCTCTGAATCCTGCGGAGCTCCATGCTGTTTCCTGAACGGATTGAAATGATCTCCACAGCTGAGACACAGAACACAAGATAAAGTCACGCTGGTATCAGGAGCCGTTAGTATTTCTCTGATCTCAGCCACAGATGATGCAGTTTAGTTTCAGGAGAGCTTCAGTCTGACACACGGTCGCCAGAGCATCACGCAGAGCTCAGATTTCACGCTTTTAAACCCTGATGGGTGCCTCTCCTGGGGTCAAAGGTGAAGGGTCGGGGTACCTCGTGCAGTCCTGCGTCAGGTCGCCCAGCTCGTGCACATGCAGGCCGTGAGCTCCGGGCGTCAGGCCGTCGATCGTCCCGTCGATCAGACAGCGCTCGGGTGACAGCTGCAGGAACCTGACCACGCCCTGCACCGGCCCCGCCCCGCCGACCATCGCCACGGCAACACCCAGGTCTGACGAGCACACACACACACACACACACGAGGAGTCAGGCCCGCTCACAGCCTTCACGCTCACAGTCCCCGAGTCTCACCCGTCTCTGAGCCGCCCATCCCCTTCAGTACGGCCCGTCTGCCTGTGCTCTCAATCAGACCCTGAACCTCAAGAGAGCTGAGCGCCGTCTCCACCAGAACCTGCTCCTGAGACAGATCCACGTGCACCGCCTCGACTCCTATACACACACACACACACACACACACACACACACACAGACACACACACACACAGACACACACACACACACACACACACACACACAGACAGACACACACACAGACACACACACAGACACACACACACACACACAGACACACACACACACACACACACACACACACACACACACACACACACACACACACACACACACACACACACACACACACACACACACACACACACAGACACACACACACACACACACACACAGACAGACACACACACAGACACACACACAGACACACACACACACACACACAGACACACACACACAGACACACACACAGACACACACAGACACACACACACACACACACACAGACACACACACACTGAGTTCAGATACTGCATCCGATCTTTTGGATGAAGCAGAAAAGCTTTCCTGGTCGCTCACCCGGTTCTTTCTCCAGGACGCCCTTCACTTCGTTCACACAGCTGCTGCACGACATCTGCACCGCAAACTCCAGCTGCGCAAAAACACGGGTAACACGGACAGCTTTAAAAGATGAACGCACATAAACGTATACGTGTGTATAGTTAAGTAATTGCTAGACATCATTCTGATTTTATTTTAAATGCTAATGTCCGTGGAGTCATCACTGATGCACATTTATTAAAAAGTACCTAAAATATCACACACACATATACAGTTTCTATTCTATTCCATTCTTAATAAGTTGAATAAAACGTCAAAATTCGGTCGAAATAATGTTGCATTGTCAATGCAACACAATATTTATGTAAAAATACGCATTCTGACTTGTACATATATATATATATATATATATATATATATATATATATATATATATATATATATATATATATATTAAAGAATAAGGAAGCAAAGGTTTTATTGCGTTTTAACAGAGCTAAAATATCTTACTGACAAATGGGCAAAACCTTGGAGAGTGGCACATCTCAAAAAATGTAAAATTATAGCAAATTACTGGTGATTTGTCTTTTAATGCGTCATGAATTGATTGATGTTACACTGAATGACATTTTAGTGGTAAAAAAAAATCAGCGGAAATTTTGTGATATTTATCTCTGGCTCGGGGGAAACAATAGCAAAATCGCAATTAATTTAAACAGAAAACTTTTTGGCTGGAAAACGGTAACAACTTAAAGCCGCATTGCACCTATTGTATTGTATTTTACCCATAAATGTGTTAACTGTGTTCATAATATACTACATGAATAATAATTAGGTCAATGCCAGCCTAAATGCAGACATTAAAAACTATAATAAGTAACTATAATAACTATAATAAGTGTTTGGCATTTTCCAAAAAGTCGAAATAAATATAAAGCGCAAGACCTAAACGGCATGAAGAGGTGAATAACATCATCGAATATAATCGAAACATAAATATGACGTTGTTCTTCACACTGATATTACTGTACAACGCTTTAATTGAGCCCAGCCTCGCATTTAAAAACGTAATTAAAGCTTATTGTTTTTTAAATGCTCATATTCACACCTTCGCTGCTCTGTTTGTGTCCATCTCTGCGGCGCGCGCCTGCACTGACGCAAGCGGAAGTTCCGCGCTCACAAAAATGTTATAAAATAAAAGCCCCGGAAAAACGATCCAAAACCGAACAAAATATAATATCACCAAATACGTGATCTAGAACTGACAACTTTAACTGGAAGTAACCTGATAGCAACACTAATGCTATTTCTAATCACAAACCCTCCAAAGTGTTAAGCTGAGACTTGTCATAGCGCTTTGTTGCTTTTGTTTTTGTTGCTATAGTGCTAACTGCTAACTGACTAAACAAAGTATAAAGCATATATACTTGTATAAGTTTTTATTAATTCGTAATGTATTATTGTTACACTAATGTTAGATTTTGACACACTCTCCTCTGGGAGATCCTCATGTCCTTGTCCTCTCTACAACTCTGGTTCTTTATTGCGTTCCCACATGGACACTTTCCGCCCTTTTTCTGTGTCCAAAAGTGTTCCTTATATGTTCTTAACTTCCTTTTGATATCTTAATAAGTACATTATATAAGTACATATCTTTTGGCATGTATACAACATGTGCCATCTTTCGTTTCATTGGCTAGAGGGGTCAAACTCCCCTCTAAAACATCTATATAAACCATTGTATTTTGGGAATAAAGTCTGGAGTAAGGATATATACGTCTCTGTGTGTTTTCTTGCTCCCCGGCCGTAACGCCCTATGAGATCGAGAATTCATCTAGAGTTATTCCATGAGAAACATGTTAATTATTTAACAACTATTGCACACTATTAACGTAACAAGGCCCTCACAGTTCCTGAAAATCAATCGAACAAACTCAACACCGTTCTTTTTTCTTATTTTATTTGAAAATATCTCAGCTTATCAAAGCGCACCGAAATAATTAGATATACAACAAAGCATATACACAAAGTTGCTGATGTAATACAGTATTCACAGTAATGTTCGAGTGAAATCTAAGTGTCCGACGGCTGCTGTTTCTGCTCGGCGTCTGCTGCTAAATGTCGTGGTAAACGGAGTCCTTTCTCCAGAGCGTGGGACCTCCAGCGCTCGTCATCCGCCTCGTGCGTGAGATAGCGGCATCCCATCCTCTGCTCGAACTCACGCAGGTCACACCACATCTGGAAGTTCTGCAGCGGGGGACAAACACACCACGTGCGCATCAGTCACTGTGCACGCGCAGCCAGTGCCCTGAAATCTGCTTTTGCAGGTCATGCATGTTTTGGGTTTGGCTTGATTTAAGAATAAGTCGCCAGACCTGAAACCAAGGATGACCCATGGCTTTGCCGACACTGAACCTGCGTCTCACCACCACCTGCAGCAGGTTATTGATCAGATTCACCGCTGAGGGACAGAGAGAAACCAGTCAACAGAAAGGTATTCCTCCCTTGGGAAGCAAAACCATGTGCATTTCTTGCATGGAATTTAAACGACAGCAACTAAATGATCGCCGCTTTTATACATGCAAATTTTCTCAAACGCAACTTGCAATTTAATTTAATAAAAACAATCACAATACTGCCAATTACCTTTTATACAAAACAAAGAAAATACATCTGATTTTAGTTGATATGCAATATTTTATGTAAGGATTTCCTCTAACGTTTATTTTAATATAAAAAGAGAAATATTAGGAAAAAAACTATTTCGTATTATTGAATGAATGCAGTATTCATGTTTTATGTTTAGACATGACTGAAGGCTACCTCATTGTAGATCGTATATTTTTCGTTTTTTAAACAATTTAGCCTTTTCTAATCATGCTCAGTAAAAAGATGAAAAATTCAAAATGAACTCTGTCTAAAATGGCACACACAAATAAATGCACATACATGCATATCAACAAAAAAAGTAACTAGTATATATATATATATATATATATATATATATATATATATATATATATACTAACCTAACCTAACCCTATATATGTGTGTGTGTATAATATATATTATATATTTTATTCATATTTACACATCATCTGAAAAGCTCTCTATTGGTGTATGGTTAGTTTTGATAAGGCAATATTTGGCTGAGATACAACAATTTGAAAATGTTTAAACTGGCGTGCAAAAAATTAACTGAGAAAATCGCCTTTAAAGTTGCCCAAATGAAGTTCTTAGCAATGCATACTATTAATAAAAAAATACGTTTTTATATATTTCTGGAAGGAAATTTACAACATATCTTCACAGAACCTGATCTTAACGTCCTAATGATTTTTGGCATGAAAGTAATTTTGACCCATGCAGTGTCTAGATGCTATTGCTCCAGATATACCTGTGCTGCATGCGACACATGCTCTCTTACCCTCCAGTGAGATGAGGGACCACGGCTGGCGCGGATACATGAAGGAAGCGTTGGTGATCTGCTGATTGATGTCCTCGTCCTCGTTGAAAGGGAACGTCCCGCTCAGGCTGACGTATAAAATCACACCCACAGACCACATGTCCAGAGAGCGGTTGTAGCCCTTACTGCAGATGACCTCCGGGGCCAGATACGCAGGCGTCCCGACGAGAGTGCGCCGGAACGACTTCTGCCCGATGATACGAGCGAAACCGAAGTCGCACAGTTTGACCTGAAACGCAGACACATTCAGGACGATCCAAATGACTCTTTCTACATTCGCGCATTTATTGCGTTTAGCAAACAACTTCGTGCAGAGCGACTTGCGTCGCATGCGTTTGTTGCGCATTCGGTTTTCTAGCACTGTGCTCAACTGTTTAAACTCTTATAAGGATTAAAAAAATATCTTCGTTTTACACATCAGCTTGAGTGTCAAAAACACTGGAAATCTTGAGCCGTACGTGACAGAGTCAGACCTGAGGAAATGGTTCAGGTGAAGCCAGCAGCACGTTTTCAGGTTTCAGGTCACAGTGTGCTACGTCCCTCATGTGAAGGTACCTCAGAGCCTCCAGAACCTTCAACACCAACCACAGATCAGACCAAACACTCTTAAGAACAAAGGGCTTCGCAGCAAAGCCACAGAAGACCTTAATAACTCCATTGGTTCAAATGAATATCTAAATGATTCCAAAAAGAACCTTTGAAATCTGAAGAACCTTTGTTTTACAAAAGCTTCTTTCTGGCCAAAAAATGTTTCTCCAATCATAAAAAGGTAAGAAAGAGTTCTTTAAAGAAACTTTGACTGATTGGTTCTTCTATGGCATTGCTGTGAAGAACCTTTTAAGCATCTTCATTTTTAAGAGGGAAAGAATATCTCAAGTGAACAGTTCCTAAAAGAACCATTTCGTCTTAGAGGGAAAATCATTTTAATAATCTGAAGAACCTTTTCCACCGTAGAGAGCCTTCTGTGAAACGAAAAGGTTCCACGCTTTTTTACGAGCATCTCTATGCTTCTCCTTAATCTCGGAAAAATATTCGTTAGAGGATTAAAAAGTTCTTCGTGCCAAGAAAACAATGTTCCTTTAAGAACTGTTCGCTGAAAGGAACCAAACATGGTTCTTCTATGGCATCGCTGCAAACCCCCTCGCCTTGAAACCTTCATCTCTTTAAGGCGAAAAGATATTTTAAGCAAATTAAGCAGCAAATCAGCAGTTATCTGAAGGATCAAGTGACAGCTTTTATCACAGGAATAAGCAACATTCTTCTGCTTATTAAAGATGTACGAGCTAGAACACAGCTTACCAACCTTCATGAGCAGGTTCCTTCCAGAACTGGGGCTAAGATCGTGTTTTAAGAGCAAGCTTCTGTACCTGAGTCACTAGAAAGCGGGTGGTGCGTTCAGTCAGACGGCCGTTCTCGTGAGATAAGATCATCTCCAACATGTCACTGTGGAGCTTCTCCATCACAACAAAAGTATATTCCATGGTCTTAAACATCCCTTCTAAATGAATGATTCCCGGATGAGACAGTCTCTGAAACACACGCACAGACGATAAAAAGACGAAAACCAAAAAACAAGAGCTGGAACTGCGTGGAGCGTGGCGTCTCGACCTCGTACCTGCAATATGGAGACCTCGTTTTTGGTCTGCTCCTCCTGCTTGATGGGAAATCGTGTTTTATTGATGACTTTAACGGCGACCGGGCGGCCCGTGTGGCGGTGAGCGCCTCTGTAAACCACCCCGAACTGACCCGAACCCAACACTTCATCCGAGAAGATCTGATAGAGCTCGCCGATGTCCTGCGACGCACACACACACACACACACACACACACACGGACGCTTCACCCCCTCTTTCAAACACAGCGGTCACTTCAGAAGAGTTTTAATGATGAATGGTTGAGTCTCACCTGGGTCTCGTCGCCGTTCTTTCCGTCATCTGACAAGAGAGGAGATGTCGTTTAGTAGGCATCGTGGACAACACGAGAACCGTAGACGTGGATGGGTTTGATTCGCTGTTGCAGCAATGCAGTGAATGGGTGCCGTCGGGACGAGAGCCCGGACAAGATGTCTTGTGAAGAGAAAAGCTACACAAATCCATCAAGACATCTGGATTTCGTCGCTTTTGAGTCCAGAATCCATAATAAGGCTTCTTACGGTGAAAAAAAATCCATCTCCTGTTGTCCTCTCGCATCGAAACCCAATGCAGATCTCTCTCCTGATTCACACAAGATGACTTTTGGAGTGGATTGGAGTGGCTTTTGTTATCCGCTGTTTGGACTCTCGTTCTGATGGCACCCATTCACTGCATTTCTCCAAATCCGATGAAGCAGCAAACTCATCCACATCTCGGGGGTCAGGTTTTATGAAGTAAGAGCACACTCATCGGGCTGGCGGGCGATCGCTCTAACCGGTGTTGTGTGTGTCGTGGCACGCGGTGCCCTGAACCGGCCTGAGGGCCTGACCGAGAGCCGACTCCCACGAAGGGCCGTCCTCCTCCGCAAACACGCAGTACACCAGAGACCCCGTCACCAGCTCGAACGACGGCGCGCTGCCGCCTTCCAGCACCGGGACCCCGAGCTGAGCCGGACCTCGGACCTGCAGCACCTCCGAGAGAGAAATCTCCTGAAATCAAGCGCATTTAACCGCGTCAATAACTCCAGGAGAGCCCTAAGACGAAGCACGTGTCAAACGTTGCCCTATTTCGCATTATGAAGACTTGCAAACCTTATAGTACTTAGTGCTGATTTCGTTCGGGTACAGAGTGACGCTTTTCCCATCTAATACCCAGTAGTGACGTTTTCTCTGCAAAGAAGAGCGCAAAGGATTTTAACGTTACTAAATATTTCCGTTTCAAACTGATGATTTATTTATGAATATTCAATACAAAGAATGCTGAAAAAAATGTATTAAATTATGTGATACCGAAGAAATGTGGTTTTCGTCACAGGAATAAATTGCATTATCAAGTATGTTCAAAAAGCAAACGTTTAATTTAGATTATAATGATATATGAGAATATTTTACTGTACTGTTTGAGCAAATGAATAAAGTCTCATTCAGTAGAGCTGTTGGGGTTAGCCAAAACTAAAACAAAACAATTGTACTAAAACAAAAATTAAATAATAAAGATGACAAAAAAAACATACAAATTAAAATGAAAAAAAAAAAACTGTCAAAATACAACCAAATCAATATCAAATCAACTAAATATATACACGTATATTAATAATAATAATTGTAATAAATAAAAATAATGATGAAAAATGGTTAAAACTTAAAATAAAAAAAGTCAAAATAAAAATATAATGAATCAAAAGCATTAATAAAAACTGTAATAGTATCTTGCTGACACCAACCCTAAATAAATATTCATAAATAAAAATGCATATAAAAATATGCAAATAAAAAGATTATTGCTGTCAAACAATCGCATTTGTTTGCATCAAATAAAAGTTTGTTTACATAATACATGTGTGTATACCATGTATATTTCTAATGTATATATATATATATATATATATATATATATATATATATATATATATATATATATATATATATATATATATATATATATATATATATATATATCTAATTTCATGCATTTATATATTTTTAAATATTATATATGTATATATTAAATATATTTATGTATAATATAAAATATAAGAATTTAAATATAGAAATGCATAAAGTGTTTTATATACTGTATGTGTGTGTATTTATCTATACTTAATAAATATACATAATATATATATAAACGAAAACTTTACTCGTTTGACAGCGCTAAAAAATATCTAATAATAATCTAGGCATGAATAAGAGCGTCTCACCAGCGTGTCGGTGTTGGTGTGATGGATTAACCAGCCTTTCTTCAGCACCCCGCTGTTTCTCCTCTTGCTGTGTTTGACCGACTGCACCACTCTCATCAGAGGAATATTACTGCTGAAACACGGCCTGACACACACACACACACACACAGACAGACACACACACACACAGACAGAGACACACACACACACAGACAGACACACACACACACACACACACAGACAGACACACACACACACAGACAGAGACACACACACACACAGACAGACACACACACACACACACACAGACAGACACACACACACACAGACAGACACACACACACACACACACACACACACACACACACACACACAGACACACACACAGACAGAGACACACACACACACACACAGACAGACACACACACACACAGACACAGACACACACACACACACACACACACACACACACACACACACAGAGACACACACACACACACACACACACACACACAGACACACACACAGACACAGACACACAGACACACACACACACACACACACACACAGACACACACACACACACACAGACACACACACACACACACACACACACACAGACACACACAGACACACACACAGACACACACACAGACAGAGACACACACACACAGACAGACACACACACACACACACACACACACACACACACACACACAGACAGAGACACACACACACACAGACACACACACACACACACACACACACACACACGAGGTGAGCACCTGAGCTCAGTCTGTGTTCAGGATCAGGTGTGGTGTGGATTCTTACTGCAGGGGGGTCACGTCTGAGGCCGGAGGGTCTTTATACCGCAGCTCTTCGTACAGATCGTTGAACGTGACCACTTTCATGTTCTCATCGGGCTCTGAAAATACAGTACACTCCCTTTACGACAACAACACCCACAGCATATAATGATATATGATACAGTGTTTCATTCTGAGCACTTGCCTGTCTTTGCTCTTTATTAATCTGTTCATTAGCAACAGCTGCGCTGATTCGTATGTTTTTTTGCAGAAAACCAATAAATAAAACACTCCAAATTGGCCAATTTAATTTACCCTCAATGCATAAAAGTATTGCACTTTAATAAATTAGCTTTTGGATAACTGCGGGAGTACACTTAATCAGCCAGAAAGAGATAACTCACGCAAATGCACGGTGAGCCTTTTGTAAACATAATATAAACGTAGGTGTTCGGCATGTGTAAAAATAGCAATGTAGACATATTTAAATAATTGCACAATAAATATAAATATTATATAATTAATAAGCAATGAAATGTTTGATGCATACATAATCAAACTGACCTTCTCCGTTTGCTTTCTCACCGTTACACTCAGGAGGAACCAGAGACATACACCTGCGGTGACAGTTGTACTTACAGTCTGGAGAGAAACACGGAGAAAGAGTCGTTTCTAAAGAGAAGTTACGAGAAAGCGCACCAAAACACACTTCCAGCCAATCACCGGCGAGGGGCGTATCCGCTCGCGGCGGGGGAGGAGCGTGGGGCGGAGCTCTCAAGATGAGGGCGTGTTTCTGCCGCCCCTTTAAAGAGTCAGTTCACCCCGAAATGAGCACGCTGCCATTAATTAGTCACCTTCACGTCGGTCCAGACCCATGAAACAAACAAAAAGTGAAATAAAAATAGATCTTATTGCATCAGTAAGATATAACTTACATCAAGCATTTAAGCATTTATATATCACTTATGCATGCATGACCATTGAAAACAATGTCTTGGCCTCCGTTTCCATCTGTGCGTCGAGGAAGCAAGGTTTGGGTCGATCAACCGAGGGTTAAATTAACCGTGTTTTTTCTTGAATCCCCCCCAGCTGTCTATGTAGGGTCACAGTTACGGCAGAATTCTCATTTTTGGGTGAACTGTCCCTTTAATGAAGCACTGGACTGTTTACCGGAGCACTGCATGCCCTGTCGGAAGAGGCCCTTGAGCAGCCGGAAGCAGTGCATGCAGACGGTGGGTTTGGTGTAGCTGTGGATGTGGAAGGTGTGAGGGACCCGGGGCCGGGCCTCCTTCCCCTCCGACAGCCCCACGGACACCGGCACGTCGACCCAGGACGGCGGCCGCGAGCGGGACGGCTTCGACATGCTGATCTGAGGCACACAGAGACACATTCAGGGCACGAAATGGCTTTATAGACAAGTGAAACACACAGTATCATACACGCATACATATAGGAGACCAAAAAAAGGAAGGTGTCACTTTAAAAATCTCTTTTTAAAGCGACAGGAGCATCAAATTATCCAAAACCGTGAATCTTTGAAATCAGCAATATATAACCGCCTGATCATAAATGTTGTTTATTTTGCTATTAAAAAGTGCAATAAAACGTAATATCCATCCTAAATAGTATTTGTACTAATACTATTTAGGATGGATGTACTAAATCGTAGTATGTACTAAATCGTAGTATGTTAAAAAAAAAAAAAAGTACGCTATAGAAATTAATGTAGTAACTGAGATCGGTTTTCACACTAAACCGCTAATTTTGCCCAGAACATGCGAACTACAAACATGCGTAAAAGTTTGAAAAAACTACAAACATGGCAGACACGCGAGACCGGCGGACAGACAGAGGAATAAATGTTGGGTGATAAATGTTGTTTATTTTGCTCAAACGGCTATAGATTCCCGGATGAAATTAATGTAGTAACTGAGATCGATTCGCACATTAAATCGCTAATATTGCCCACAACATATCGCGCGGTGAACTAGGATTCGTGTAGAACTACAAACATGCGTAACAGTTTGAGGAAAAAAACTACAAACATGGCAGACACCCGAGAATGGCGGACAGACAGAGGAAGTGGTTTGGGGTGATAAATAATCAATGAGTAAAAACTATTTATTAAATGTTATGCGTGTTATATTTCACGTGCAGCAACATTGTAGACTTTTATAATGACGCTTTTGGTCTTTCATGCAAACATATGAAGAGAGTCCTCATTGGCTCTTTTTGCTCAGAAGGCGGGGCTTCATTAGCCGCATTGATTGCTGTAGGAGTCTTTGGGGAGTGTATAGCTTTTGTTTGGGACGCTCACCTCCTCCAGACTCCCGCCGGTGTGATTGGAGAGCGCCGGGGTCCGGGGCCGCCCCGGAGGGAACAGGGACAGACTCGGGCCGCAGCGGCGATACACACGAGAGCAGTCGTTGGGTAACTTAAAGGCACAGCGCTTGTGGAAATCCAGACCGCAGCCTGCAGAGACAAAGACACACTCTCACACACTTCACCTTTTCTCCTGGAAAATCTCTTAAGAGGTTAAACTACATACCAGCATACAACAAACAGCATGCAACTACAAAAATAGGCTGCCAAACAGCAGAAATTGTGAAACTTATATACATATATGTTCATTTTAGATAGTTTAGCGCTAAAATATAAATATTCTGTATGTGTCTTATTTTATTGCATTTTAAGTTGCGGTGTCAAATGATTAATAGCGGACGAAATTAGACTTTTTCCGGTGTATGTTTATATGCACATACAGTATATCGTTTTAAAATGTTCACGTCTATATTTATATGCAAATATATTTGACAGCAAAAGCATTTCAACATCACAATGTAAAAAAAACCATGAATAAATAGACTAAGATTTTAAACAGAATATTTATAAATAAATAAAAAAATCTAAATATGAAATAATTAAAAATAAATATATATTTAACAAAATGTTTTATGTAATTAATATACTCAAGTATACATAATAAATACATTTATGTAACATATATGCAATAAAGTGTAAATATTATATATAGGACTTTTATATTTCAGTGTTATGCAACAATAACTTTCTAATGCAAAAAGACTGACAATTTATGAATTAATTTTATTAATTATATTTTAATTTATATATATTTTAATTATTTAAAAAAAAAAAATATATATATATATGCTGTAGCTTAAGATAAAATAAAATGAGGTCTTAGTAAATATTCATACATATCATTTAGAATATAAATATTATATATTAAATAATAAATATCATAATAAACATGCACATTAAATAAAAATTTGGTGTAAGGTTAATGTTTTTTTCTGGCATTTTAAATATTGAGCACAGCTGTAGCTTCACATTTCCGTACGCAAAAAGAGTAAAACCAAACATAATGTCATAGATAATATTTATTTGAGCAGAAATATTAAATATAAAAATGATAATTATATAAACAAATGAACAAGCAATAAAATTAAATGTATTTTTTCGCATAAGATTAAATGTTATAGCATGCAGTATTCAGTACAGCTGCACAAGTGTAACGTAATGCCACAGAAACAAAGCAAATAAAATAAAAAAACAATAAATATTTATAAAATAAAATAGTCATACCTTCACATTTGAGACCCTGCCGGACAAGTCCCCACAACATCTCACCGCAGTAGTGACAAAACGTAGGTGAGCGATACGAGTGAACGGCCAGAGAGTGAGGACGGTACTTCGTCTCCATCACTGAAGCTGTTCCTAGAACCACGTGATTGACAGCTGTCAGCATCACCTGCAGTGTGTGTGTGTCTCTGTGTCTGTGTATATGTGTGTCTCTGTGTGTGTGTCTGTGTGTGTGTCTGTGTGTGTGTGTGTGTGTGTGTGTGTGTCTGTCTGTCTGTCTGTGTGTGTGTGTGTGTGTGTGTGTGTGTGTGTCTGTCTGTCTGTGTGTGTGTGTGTGTGTGTGTGTATGTGTGTGTCTGTCTGTCTGTGTGTGTGTGTCTGTGTGTATGTGTGTGTCTGTGTATGTGTGTGTCTGTGTGTGTGTGTGTATGTGTGTGTATGTCTGTCTGTGTGTGTGTCTGTGTGTCTGTGTGTGTCTGTGTATGTGTGTGTCTGTGTGTGTGTCTGTGTGTTAACTGACCAGCGAGCACCACCTCCACCAGGTCTCCGTTGCGTATGTCGTGTTTTTCAGAGAGTCTCTGTAAGATCTGTTCTGTGTTTGGCTCGTGTCTGAATAACAGCAGCTTCTCTTCGAGACCGACACCACTGCACTCTGGAGCCTTACACACACACACACACACACACACACACACACACACACACACACACACACACACACACACACACACACACACACACAGACACAGACACACACACACACACAGAGACACACACACACAATAAAAATGACAGAAAAGCATAACAAAATGTTGACATTATGTGAAATATTATACAGTGCTTTGATGCAACCTGTGTTGTTAAAAGCGCTATATAAATAAAAATGATTGATTGATTGATTGATTGATTGATATAGTTCAATCAATTAATGAATCAATCAATAATAAATGTGCACGCGGGATTACAGTATCTTTTACAGTAACTTCTCACCATCACAGCAATGACTTGATAAGCTCACAGCGATCTCTTTGTAAATTAGGCCTTCTTCTTCCACCTCGACTTCAAACACAATCGACTTCCTGTCTGAGACGAGACTCAGGAAGCTCAGCAAACACGCGCTCCCTCGCTCTCTTTCAATTTAAACACATGACAAACGCGGAAGCAAAAGCAGATCTTAATGGAGAATAATGAGCCGGTTTCTGCGTGCCACAGATCGGGGGTTGAGGGTGTCAGTCCCACTTGAAAGGTGTGAGAAGCGGCCGATCACACACACGTTAGCGCGGCGCCGGTCGCTCGCGGGCTGGTCGGGGTGTCTCTTTGTTGTGGCGCGGCCCGAGCCCGAGGTGTTCGCCTCGTTTTTTTTCGGACCGCCGGAGCTTCTGGGAGCCTCTCGAGGTTAAGTGCGGGATCGGATGCTTCCACGCTGACATTTACTCGAGTTCAACGGGTTTCGTTTCCTCCAGTGCATCGCAGCTCATCAGCTCATCGTTTAGGTTTTTTCTGAACGTATTTTGCATTTAGCATGCACTAGGCCAAATTCGCCACGCACCGTTTTGATGACGCAACGCGATTTCAATCGAAACACTTCACCATTTAGTGTATTGCTTTCGTATTTCAAACGTTTTATAATTTCGCACCGTTTCCAACCGAAACATTGAGGTGGATGCATTGCAAAAGGCCAAACTTGCATTTAGTTCGCATATCTTTGTTTATCCCAGACACGCGTCTATTTTTATTATTTGGTTACGTTTTGGTTGCGACCTCAGGTGAACAGAATTCAACGTAAATTCAACGACTGATGTCAGTGTTAAATAAATGTCCAAAAAACAGACGCCAGTAGGCTGTGTAACCGAAATCCCACGTTAAGTCAACGCCAACAACCGAAATGCGGCGTCTGTCCGACATTATGTCCGACATTATGTCCGACATCAATTCTGCAGGACATCGGCTCTCCGTGAACGAGTTCGGACGGCCCTGATCTAAATATTTGCGGATTGGAAACACGAAAAAACTGACCAGCTGCAGGATCATAACCGCGTACGATTGGATGCGAGAAACAAACCCCTTGAAGCGATTTGTTTCATAAAAACAAAAATGGTGCAACTTTTATAAAACCTATACCACATTTCTGAGATAAATGAAACGATTTTATATAACTGTAACGTAGGCAGTGATCTGTGCGTACGTGCATGTCTCTAATGCACACCAATGACGTTCAGCGAGATCAATGAGCATTTACAAGGGAGTGTGTGTGTGTGTGTGTGTGTGTGTGTGTGTGCGCGTGTGTGTGTGCGCGTGTGTGTGTGTGTGTGTGTGTTTGTGTGAAATGATCCTGTCCCACTGCAGTGGAAATGGCTATATAAGAAGGTCAAGCTGAGAAAAAGGTGTGTTTGTGTGTTAGGGGAAGAGTCTGTGGTCGGAAAGTTACATGCACATGCTGTGAACCACAGCGGACAAACAGAGAGGCGGCGATACTGATGAGTGTGTGTGTGTGTGTGTGTGTCTGTGTGTGTGAGTGGTATTAATTCAGTAGCATCTTCACACTAACACACAGAAGTGAGAATACTTCAAATCATTAAAAAAAAAAAAAAAAAAAAAGATAAGCGTCGCTGTCGTTCATACTCAGTGTGGTGCCTGAAAACACTGATAACGATTAACACCGCGGTTAGTATTCACATTTAATGAAGCCGTGCGTCCCGCTAACGTTCCTCTTTAAAACAGAAAGGCTGAAAAGGTGCCTTTGTTGATTCTGGAGAGAGAGAGAGAGACAGCAGTCCAGCAGTGGCTCGCACGGGCCGTCTTGACCTTTCTCCTGAGGAAATCAGCCTTGACTCAAGTCATTGTCAGTAACGCCGTTAAGGAGTGGGTGTTTGGCTGACACTGCATGAATGAGCGAACACTTACAGGAATAGCTCACCGAATTTGTCAGTTCTGTCACCATTTATCCAAACTCCTAACGTTTCAGTGGAAGGCGGAGCTCCGACACACATTCACTCGTTCAATCAGGGAGCATCAGAAAGTGAGAGCGCGCCAGATTTGGTGTGTTTGCGTCTTGACGCACAACATTTAAACACGTATTGCAATATTCAAAGCTATTGTAATGTATCGTCTTATAATCAGTGCTGGGTAACAAACTATTACGTTACAGGTTACAACGTTAGGTACTTGCGATTAGAGAATATTACCTTTTAAAAATTCTCACAATCCGATTACAGTAACTTTTTTACATACTATTGCATTTTCTGGAAAAACCTTCATTGTCATTTTGATGTTGTTTGGGACTCCCAAACGTGTTTGTCAGCTAAACTCATTTGATATCAAACGAAACATCTCTGAAGAATTTCCATGGGAACAACATGAATAACTTTGGTAGCGTTTTACTATACTGTATATGTACATACAGTCTACTTATTAGTTTACCATTACAGCTAGGTAAACACTGGCCACTAAACCATAAAAACCAACCCTTTTCCATGAAATCACTTTATATTACAAGTACTGTCTTGTACAGTATACTGTACTCCCAAGTACAAGTACTGTGTTATAAAGTACCATAACTTTACAGTTTGCATATTAACAGTTGTCTGATGTTGGTCTGGTCACAGTGACATGCAGGTAAACAAATAAAATATTATATATATATATGTATTTTACAATTGCATGACTGTAGGTTAATTAGGTTAGCAGCCTAACCTAGATTTTGATACTAACTACCTTTTCGTCAAGTAACCTGTAGTCAGTATTGCGATCTACCCAGCACTGATTATAACGCCCATAGTTCATCTTGACCGTTCGCTCAAACGTAGCGCTGTAAACCATTTCTTTAATGCTTCGGCATCACTTTCCCAATAAGAAGTGATAAGTTCCTGGAAGTTCTGGGGTACCTTTTTCTCGATGATTTTGGCTGCGAGGTGCTTCGCCTGTTGGAAGCTGAGGTGTCCCTCGGGGACCTGTACGTCCTCTTTGAGGAGCCCGATCTGAAAGTGGACTCGTATGGGCCCCTGCGTGGAGGACTCGGGCCCCATGGACAGCAGAGAGAAAGCGCCTGAGAGAAAGAGAAGAGTTCACTCGGATCAAGCGGCGCTCCTTTAGATGTTTACAGGTTAACCACAGCTCACCTGCACCCGTCTTGGCGTTTCTCGAAGCGCTTTATAGCGACACTGTTATAACCGTATATTGCTACGCACGTATCATCTTCACAAAGTCTTTAAAAGCTTTTGGTGTTTGTAGAAGAGGCCCCCAAAGGCTCCTTCAAGTGCAAGGAAACAACTGAAACTAGCAGAACCCTGCCTAAGATTAACGTAAAGAGTAACGGTTTATGCAGTCAAGCTCTGAAAGAGGAACTTACCGAAGACATGACTGCTGATGTCAAGGCTTTTTGGGCGGTGGTTTGAGTTGGCTGCCATTTTCTTCACTTTGTTGAGGTGGAACTAACACATCTCTCAGCCCCGTTTCAAACGCTTCTGCCGCTGCTCTGGCTTCCTTGTGCGAAGGCTTCAGCCGACAAACGACAGACAGCCGAGACAGGAAGTTGACGCTCACACTTGTGACACGAGTGGGTCTGACATGCTGCCCACCAAACACTTTATCTGATGAACTTTAAAAACTGCAGGAAGCTCAAGGCGAACGAGGCAGCACTGGGGTCATTGGCCCTTTAGCTTTACGATGGGCAGAAACGTAATATATATACAACAAATGAAGAACTGATGGCTTTTGAACAATTGGGGAGTTTCTTGCCAGATAGACAGAATGATAGGAAGGACCAATGATGGATGATGGATGGACAGTAATGCAGATAGATAGATTGATAGACACTGATACCAATAGATGGAGATATAGACATAGAATGACGGATAGAACGAATAACAGATAGGCAGGATGAGAGAGAGAGAGAGATATGATGGATGACATTGAGACATAGATATAGATAGATAGATGTATAGATGGAATGACAGACACAGATGGATGGATGGATGGATGGATGTGTGGATGGATAGGCAGGATGATAGACAGATAGCTGATGGATGGCATTGAGACATAGACAGACAGATTTAGATAGATAGATGTATAAATGGAATGACAGACAGAATGACAGATAGGCAGGATGATAGATAATGATACAAATAGATATATAGACATAGAACGACAGATTGAATGATAGACGGGCAGGATGATAGACATTTTTATATATCATAGATCAATACTAGAAAGATATATAGATAGACATAGAATGACAGAGATAGATAGACAGATAGATAGATAGACTGGTTTGGACGTCAAGTCTATATAATAAATGACACACACACATTCATTTGGTTTGAAAAGCAGAGTTTATTCCGAACCTTTTGTTAAAACGTACAGGAGGTTGGCCCCGTTCACAGGTGAAACGCATCTCCGAGGAAAAGGACTACATTCTGCAGAGCGGCTAGACGCGTCTCTTCACCGCCGCTCCGGGACGCTACCGGCGCTACGCTTTCAGAGCGGGACAGGGGGCGCTGTTCTGAGATCAGTGCGGAAGGGCGGCGCAGTCTAACCGCCGTTTATAACGGTCGTGTGGCGAGAGGAAGGCATCACAAATCATCAGAAAACACGACGAACAAAACGGCCAGAGGTGGGTCACATTCATAAGTGAGATGTAAACACAGCATTATTACAAACTACACACCTGTCTGTGCTAGCATGAGGATACACAAGTGTGTGTGTGTGTGTGTGTGTGTGTGTGTGTGTGTGTGGTCGTGAGTCAAAATCTGTATTTTACAATCAATAGTGACATTCGTAAATATCGCCCCGATTGCGACTTTTAAAACCTTTTTCTGTCTTCGCTTCAGCACTTTCTAGAGCAATTCTTTTTGTTCATCTTAACGAAACGTAATCATCAGCGTTGAACACATTTTCGCGATACATTCCGTTTGAGAAAATCCCACAAACGAACAAGCTCGTCATATTTCACCGCAAAACCGACGATTGCGAAGTTGGAGAATTCTATAGAATTAAGAGTATTTTATGGAAACGTTTAGCCTCGTGACATTAATTAAACTAATTTAAACCCCTAAACTGTCAACAGTGTAATACTGTAACGTACCAAATTACTGCACAATGTCAAATAAATTACATTTCAATGACGAATTATTAATTTTAACTTGTCGTGCTCTTTATTTTTGGGATTTTAACGTATAGCAATATCGAGAGGGGCATATATACCGTTTTAGTAATTAGAAATCAGAGGAAAAAATGTGCTTAACTAATGAAAGTAATGCAACACTACAAGCAACAACGTTTTCTTTTTTTGAAAATGTGACTGCATATGATTTGAGGTGAAATATGACCGATTTATGAGATTCGCCCCTTTGTGTGGCTGGTTCCCGAAGCTAGCTTTGTCTGCACTCGCTTCCGACGATCGTAAGAAAAACAAAAATCATTCAAATAAACCCAAAATCAAACACATTCATCGTTCAAGAAAAACGTTCACATACAAGTACACCAAGACATCTGTATGCAACATGAAAAGATAAAAGAAAAACAATAGGATGTGTCTGCTTTAGCCACATCTTTATATTCTAACGGCTGAAAAAAAAATCGTAAAATGAAAAACACGTCACATTTTGTATTGATGGAAAATTCCAGTTATATAGGTTTTGGTTTTTCCACCGACTCATCCGATTTATTATTTTATTTTTTTGACAGAGCTCGAGCTTGACTTGCAATGAGATAAAAATGACCTCGAATCTAGATTCGCTAATAAATAAGAGCTCTACCTCGAATCGGCTTTAAATCGTAAAAAGCGGAAATCCTTCATCGTACCGTTTAACGCGATTCCCAGTCACTCCGGGACAGACCCCCGGCTACGGTGTAAACCAAACACTTGTGAAACGAAAAGACCTTAAATAATTTAAATCATTATATACATCAAACTCAGAAAGGCGAACGTGAGGTCGTACCGGTCGGCGCTCTCGAATTTCGACTCCTTCGCTAACGCTCGTATTTCTCGTGAGTGCATTCGCAGTAGTTTCGTCGCACCGTTTCGACTCGGTGAGGTCGTGGAAGTCGTTAGCGTTCGCAGCGTCTGTGCATCTACGATATATACACGAACTTTAATGTTTTCTAAATGGCAAACGTACGCATCGATAACTCGGTCGTTGTATGCTAAACTACGCGATTTTGACGCCATGCTACGATGTCATTTCACGATGTGTTAGCGTGCTACGTTGCGTTTGATCGGGCGAAGCGGAGAGATGAAGCCCGGAATTTCGCAAGCGATGTGAAACTAAAAAGACATGTTTTTGCTTTTAAGATCTTTTTCTTAGGAAATCGTTTGGGATGAGGATCGTTTAATGACATTTTCGATTCAAGTAGGTAGCAAACAGCCTCTCCGTTCGGCTCCTCTTCCGCCTCCAGACGTCTTTTCTAACTGATCAGAGAGCTGCGTCTGGTCAGGTCCACATTGCTAGCGCTCAGTCCTCTGGACTCTGACAGACCGCTGTTAGACTCCTGAGGACACAAAACCACAGCGAACGGTTACCACGCGACACGACACCGCTGAAAAACACGATTTCAAACGCTACACGGAGAAAGAGTGAAAATCGAATGGAAACAAGATCTGAAATAAGCATAAGATAAAAGCCTTAACGCCTTTGTATGCATTTTTGTATATCCTTTCCGATCAAAATGTTTGCTACAAATGCGAAAACACCGGAAAAATTGAATCTGGTGTGATTTTTATTATTTAAAATTTTTTTTAAATGGCGGACGAAAGTTTTGGAGGCAGTGTGTAAACGTGACTGTGAGGTCGTTTTCGTTTTTAACGAAAATTTAATTTAATTTATATAAGTTTAACGAAAATTTCAGACTGTGCGCGCAATGCGCTTTAATGCTTAATGTGAAAAATACATTTTTCAAGTAAACTAGTTAATTCTAAGAATTTATTTGATCAAAAATACAGTAAAAAAAAAAATTCTACGCGAATATTTTAAAATGCAATTCATTCCTGTGATCAAATCTGAATTTTCGGCATCAACGACACCTTCAGAAAGTCTATTATACACACCTGTGAGGTTTCTTCTGCGCTCTTGTTGAGGAAATTTAAGGAGCTCGCCCTCTTCATCCTTTGGAAACAAACAAAATCAGGAGTTACAGCATCTAATCGCGTCTAATCGTGATGGGTTTGTTCTGTGGAGGAGCCGGAGGGTGCTGTGCTGGACTCTCACCCGGGGTTGCGTGGCTCCTGAGGGCCGCTGCCCTGCAGCTTCTTCACCAGCATCTCACTGCTGCGCCGCAGCGCTTCACGGATCTTCCCGAACGAGCCGCTCCTCCGCAGGCCGCCGCTGCCGTCCTGGGCCCAGAACACACCACACTTTTTATGTTTTATACGTTCTCTTTTGTTCGCCGGAGATGCATTAATTTTATTTAAAAAAATAAGAAAATTGTGAAATATTTTTACAATTTAAAGCAACTAAAAATATCATTCATATCGAGCTGGATTTTCAGCATCATTACTTTAGTGTCACATGCTCAATATTCTCATTTGCTGCTCAAAAAGCATTTCTTGTGCTGCCGAATATCTGTGGAAGCTGTGATACACTGCTATTACAACGTTTAGGGAAATTAAATGATAATAATAATAATAATAATAATAATACTTTTATTCAGCAACGATGCATTAAATTGACTCTAAAGTGTCAGTAAAAGTTTCCAAATGTTACAAAATATAAATAGAAATGCTGTTCTTTTCAACTAATATTTAACCGAGAATACTGAAAAAAATGGTTTACGCAAAAAGTGAAGCAGCGCAAGGGTTTTTAATAATAATCAGAAATGTTTCTCGGGTTTCAACGATGATCTTGTGGGAGATGCTGAAAAATTCAGCCTCGCGACACAGAAATAAATCTCATTTTAGATTATATTCACAACGAAGTCAGTTCATTTAAAGCGATAGTTCACCCGAAAATGAAAAAGTGATATTTATCTGCTATCAAAGATGTAGGTGACTCGGTTTCTTCATTAAAACGCCTCGATTTTTAACAGAAACGCTGCGGTCATATACACACAGATCAGCTCTTTCTAAGGGCCGTGATACTCAAGCATACAAGCGACCAAAACTATGGCTCTGGGGGCCCCACTGACCCCGCTCCACTCGGCCTCGTCTCCGTCACAGTCCCCCCGGGGCCCTCCGGGGCCGTTCGCCCCATCCCGACTCTGACGGCGGTCTCCTCCAGCGCAGCCTCCATCCTTCAGCAGCTCCACCACCTTACTCTGATTGATGGCATCGATGCCCTGACGGACACAAGAGACGCTGTTACTTCTAGAGCAAGGTACAGCGGAGAAGTCTCTTCCTGCACGGGAAGTCGACCTGGAGATTTTGCAGGCCGAGCATCAGGTACCTGTTTGCGGTTTTTCGTGGCACATTCCTCTAGCGTCTCGGCGGCCTCCAGCTTGCCCTGGCGGCGGTACAGAGCCCCCAGGCTCTTCAGCGTGGTGTTAACAGTGGGGCTGCTCGAGAGAAACGGACAGGAAATCACCGAGCGCTTCACACTTTGCTACCCACAATCCCCCGGGGCACACGTGCACACTCACCTGTCCACTTTACAGGCTTTGTACCAGCTGCCGTATTCGCCGTACGGACCCGAGTCCTTCCTCTTACCCTGGAAATGAGAAAAAAAAATGTATATGAAACCTGGCAAAATAAATAAATAAATGACAAACGAGAATCAGTCTGAATTGTTGTATTGATGAAATAAATGTAATAGTTTTTTTTTTTTATTTGTCACTTAGATTAAATATAATTAATATATGTTTATGAACATAAACATCATTTTTATATACGTAATTTTTTTTGATCACCAAAGCTCAGAAATACAGTAAAAACAGTGATATTGTAAAACATTACAATTTAAAATAAGTTTTGTATTTGAATGTTATAAAATTGGAATTAAATTCTATAAAAACACACATATATATATATATATATTTTTTTCTTATTTATTTTTATTTTTTTTACAGGAATTTAATTCACTTTTTTTCCATTCATGTAAATATAATTTAAAGCTTATAATACCTTGCTTTCTTCTCTTTCCTCTGCATGCATCCAGATTGGTTTGTTATCATCTGAGGAGAAAAAAATAAGGCATTTTGTTGCGCTTAATTGAATATCATAATTTTTTCTAGTAAATTTCAGTGCATGGCATCAGACTAGCGGCTCTTCTTTTAACTATAATCATCTCGCTGAAGCTTTCAGAAAGAGCAGGTGGATGCTTGATCGTAGTCCTGTAAGCGTCTGATTGGCTTAAAAGGCCGTCATGTCACAACAGATGGATTAGACAAAACCTCTGAAAGCTCAAATATATCATCCTGACAAAACAAAAAAATAATAAAAATCACACATATATATGAGATTAGCGTAATGATAGATACACACTGTTGACAGATCCGAACTCCTTCTCATGTGCGCGGGTCAGGATCTCCTTGTAAAGCGTCTCTGCGTCTTTGAACTTGCCCTGTTTCAGGTAACACGTGGCCTGTGGAGGAAACACAACCATCAGCCAGCTCCAGACAGAACAATGCCCGCGAGGTTTTCAGATCTAAACGTTCACCAGGAGGATCCGTATTGACCTTGGACATTCACTTTCGCGGATAAACACGAGAGCGGGACACATTCAGGGCATGATAATATACGAGATTAGATCTGAAAATCATGCCTGGTCCACTTGTTTCATATGCAAAGATTTTAGCCAATCACAGCAGTCGGCGTCTTTAGAAAGACACGCCCCTTTAAGCTATTGAGCTTAAATAAGAAAATGGCCACGCATACATTCACGAATCATAGCAAAATAAATATTAGAATAATATAATTATAATGTCCATGTATAACACTTGTTTCATATGCAAAAATTTTAGCTAATCACAGCAGTCGGCGTCTTTAGAAAGACACGCCCCTTTAAGCTATTGAGCTTAAATAAGAAAATGGCCACGCATACATTCACGAATCAAAGCAAAATAAATATTATAATATTTAAAAAAACAACGTGTTAAAATTACAAATTCAGATTAAATAAAAAAAGACAAAAAATAAAATTAGTTATTAATAATTTTTATTTTATATTTTATTTTATAATTTTTTAATTTTCATATATTTTATATTAAAAAATACATTTATTGCCTGTTTATTGAACTGGTGTCATATTGCTTAATTATTAATATAAGTACATGTAGACAAATAAATCATATTTATTAAATATTTAAGAAAGTCTAAAATCATAATAGAAATTTTTTTTTCTACATTTTCTAAATTATAAGCTCACATTAGGAAATATGTTTCTGCTCAAAAATGCCTAGCCTACAACAAACCGCTCTGAAAGACTGAAAGATTCGGTGCCGATACGGCATGAAAACTCCTTTACAAGCAATTTTGAAAAGACTAAGTTAAGCAAGCGATGCTGAGCACAGAAGACGAGCGGAGCGGAGCGGTCCTCACCAGGTTGTTTTTGGTCTTGGCCACATTAGGGTCGTCTGCGCCCAGCTTGTTCTCGTAGATCTCGAGCGCCCTGCGGTAATAATACTCCACTTCCTCATACTTGCCCTGATTCTGACAGAGCAGGGCCAGATTATTGAGCTGCTTCGCCACGTCGGGGTGGAACTTACCCAGAACCTGCAAACACACATGAACACGTGTGAGCCCGGACCGGTCACGAGGACGAGACGCAACCGTCTGAAAACCTGCAATCCAAGGGGCGCAGGAAAACAGTGATAAAATCGTCTTTAAAGGACAATGCATCCGTGACCCTGCAGCACAAAAGCAGTCTTAAGCAGCACGGGTCCGTTTTCTTTTATGCCAAAAATCACGTTCATTTAGATATTTTGCACATTTCCTGATTAATGCGTGTTGTAATATTGAGTATCAATGCATTGCCGAGAACTTCCTTTGGAGAGCTTTATTCCATATTTAGATATTTTTGCCCTCTCAGGTCTATCTTTAGTTATTTATAGCTTTCAGATTATGCATAGATCTTAATTTCACATTTATCCTCGTGAACCGGGCTTGTGATCCAGGGTTGGATACTACTACTAAAAAAAATTTCCGGTAGGAAATTTACAAAATATCTTCACGGTACACGATCTTTAACCAACATCCTAATGATTTCTGGCATGAAAGCTAAGATAACGAAAGTAGCTTCTAGCCACATCAGCCTAGAAAACTTGTCATTTTCCATCTGTCTTAGTACACAACGTAACTACAGAAGAGGCCATTTAAATGTAAAAATATCATTTTTGAGTGTGATGCTAACGGTCTAATCCGATTCAATGATCTATGCTAAGCTAAGCTAAAAGTGCTATAGTCAGCCCGCCGGAGATCGGCTGAATGGATTCGAAAACGGTAAAACTCTACTGTTTAACTCTAGGGGAGTTGAAAAGCGAGCGTGTTTTCTAAAAAGTGTCCGGTTTGTATTGTCACATAACGAACGCTCTCCACCTTCTCCCGGATCTCCAGCGCTCTCTTGCAGAGCGGTTCGGCCTCCTTGTGTTTCCCTCGCTTGCCGTACAGCACGGCCAGGTTGTTGAGGGTCGCGGCCACGGCGGGGTGATCTTTCCCCAGAGTCTTCTCTCTGATGGCCAGAGCGTCGTTCAGCAGGTGAGCCGCCTCTTTGTACTTGTTCTGATCCCTGGAACCAGACGCGGGAATCAGGATGGGGTTTTACAATTTCTCCTAATTCCACTAATGATTATTATTTTAGACTCAATGAAAGGCTGCTGTCTG
Organism: Puntigrus tetrazona; assembly: GCF_018831695.1. Classification (NCBI taxonomy): domain Eukaryota; kingdom Metazoa; phylum Chordata; class Actinopteri; order Cypriniformes; family Cyprinidae; genus Puntigrus; species Puntigrus tetrazona. Next base: position 7,331,731 of record NC_056705.1, on the reverse strand, counting down.
ACCTGTAGACCAGGGCGAGGATGTTGAGCATGGTGGCCACGTCTGGGTGGTCGTGTCCGGAGGTTTTCTCCAGGTCCTCCAGAGCCTGCTTGCAGAGCGGCACGGCCACCTCGTAGCGGCCCTGAGAGGCGTACTGGATCACCAGGTTATGAAGCGTTCTCAGACGGGCCGGGATCTCATAACCTCCCTGCTGCGCCGCCGCTTCACCGCTGGGCTGAGCTGAACACCAAAGAGACAAAGAGACGAGCTGACCTTCAAATATCTGACACGTGATGTATGATATGCCTCTAAATGATCAATACACACACATATACACACACACATTATATATATACACACACACATATTATATACACACACACACACACACATACACATATATATATATATACACACACATTATATACACACACACACACACACACACACACACACATATATATGAATGTGTATATATACAAACACACTTTAATAGTTTTATAATTTAGACCAGTATTTTATATTTCTTGTCATATAAATATCTGTACCAAATTGCATATTTGTGCATCGTCTGAGGTTTTTTCTTCATATTCTCACCGTATCAGATTATATGAGCCATAAAAGCCTGCATCAAATATGGCATTATGCAAACAATATAAAATACGTACTAAATTATAATATATATAATACAGAAGAAGATGAATGTTTCACGCGGGTCTCTCACCTGGTCCCTGGTCGTCGTCGTTTGGAAACAGGTCGTCCAGGTTGTCCTTCTCCTTCTCCCCGGCCTTCTCCTCGGAGGGCGAGGCGTCTTCATCCAGCTTGCGGATCTGGTTCATGAACTCCAGGTGTTTCTTCTCCTCCTCCAGCTGTGCGACGCTCTGCTCGCTCTTCTGCAGCTTGTGCTGGGTGCCGGCCAGCTCGTCCCGCAGCCACTGGTTCTCCTGACAGAGGCGACGCACCTGAGCTCGCAGCTTCTGCTTCTCCGACTCCACCGCGCTCAGGTGACCCGACAGGGCGATGATCACCTGAGGGCAGAAGGTCAAAACTCAGCCACCACTTGAACACGTCTGGTTCAGGCCGGCTCTTTAGGAGAGACTCCGGAGTGCCTCTGGGACCGGTGCTGGGACCCGCTGACGGACACAACCTCCTGAGACCGTCCTAGAAATGCATACTTTTTTATTCGGTAGAGACCCTTTAAAATAATCAAAAGTGACCGTAAAGACAGTTGTTGTAATGTTAAAGACGAAGAAATCTTGTTTTACCGACTTCTTGTATTTGGTTCCGCAAAAATATTCAGCAGTACAACGACTTTCAACAGCAATAATCAGAATATTACAATGATTTCTCAAGGTCTCCGCGAACTACAATAAAAAATTCAGATTTGATCACAAGAATAAATTACGTTTTACTCTATAATCCTATAGAAAACGGTCATCTTAAATTTAAATAATATTACACAATTTTACCGCCACTGCTATTATGTCGTATTATTATTATTTTTGTTTTAATCGTACTTTCTCCAAACGTTTGAGCATTGGTTTGTTAAAGACGTACCATTTTCATGAGCATAACATGTATGAAATATGCAACTGATTTAAGTCAGGAAGACTGGGTTAAAAAAACATTTAAATTCTTAAAATTATTTTATTTTTATTTTATTGAAAAACTACTGGCCTGACTAGACAGGTATTAAAACAAATAAATAAAACCATATTATTATTTAATTTTTTTAATGCTTGTGCTGCTAACATTCTGGCCTAGCAATAACAATAAAATATAATAAAATATAATAATATAATAATAAAAAAATTAACTTCCAATGCCTTTTTTTTTTTTTAACCACAAACTACAGTTTTTGCACAGAAATGCAGAATCTAGTCTCCAAGCAGCAGCCGAACTAATCCAGACGATGGGTTAGAGATACCTGCGCCTCTCCCAGCCCCAGCTCGATGTCCTCCAGGCTCTTGCGGAGCAGGCTGGATTTCTCCTGAGCGACGGGCGGCTGAGCGCAGTCCAGGATGGAGTTGAGGAGCTGAGCGTGTTCCCCTCGCAGAGTCTCCAAGCCCTGCATCACCGCTTTGGTGTTGAGCACGATCTCGTCCTGCGTCAGACGCTCCAGCGCCTCTTCTCGAGGGTACACCATGGTGGACATCACCCGCGGGGCACGCCGCTCGCTGAGGACGCATTACAGACATCGGATCAGGCCAACAGGAAATGCAATACAAGTTGCTAAGTTCATCTCCGTTTATTTTATTTAGCTGAAACTTGATGCGCTAAAAGTAACTAAAACTGAAATAAATAAGCTTAAAAGAATTAAAATAATATCGAATAGAATTAAAAGAAACAAACAAATAGCAATTGTCAACTAAAAACCATTATGCTGTTACCTGAAATAGAACAGACTAAACATTGATTGCAAAAATAAATAAATAAACAACTTAAACGTTTTTTTAAGTTTAGCTAGTTGCCAAAGCAAATTTCTCATTTTTATTTAGTTTTTATTATTATTATTATTATTATTAAAGTAAAACAGCTCAGATAAAAACTATACAGACCTACTTAAAAAGAACAAAATAAGTAAATTAATAAATAAAACAATTTGTAAACCTTAATTTTTTTAAAAATACCATAAAATGTTGTTACTCCAATAAAAACTAAATAAAATTCTTTAAATATAATATAAAGTATTTTTATTAAAGAATTCTAGTTGCCTTCCCATCGTCATTTAGTCTAAACCGATGTATTAAAAATAACTAAAATTGAAATAAAAACATTTATAAACACTATATAGACATTCTAAATAGCACAACACAAAAATAATTGAAATAACTAAATAAAAAAATACATAAACAATATTTATAAATATATAAAATCATACATTTTAAAATAATAAAATACAAATAACAAAAACAAGCGACAAAAGCACTCAATAAAAATAAAAGCTAACAAAGAAAAAAAACGAAACATTAAACTTGGTTAAATTAGCAAATTAGCAACAACAAAAATTTTATGATAAACGTAAAAAAATTTAATAAAATAAATAACAGTATGCTGATATTAGTTGATACAGCAAAGGTGACTTTTGTCCTAATGACCCCTTTAGACCCTGAAGTGCATCATGATCCATCACCGCACCTTACACCCAAAAACAGCCAATCTGGCAACACGGTGACAAGTGCTGACAAAGAGTCCTGCTCCTGCGCCCAGAAACACCCGAAGTGATGAACAACAGCGGCAGCCATCAGGACCCACGGCACCTCAATTATTAATAAAGCAAGCACTAAAGCATGCCCAGCACGCATAAACCTCGCCTGCTGCAGTGCCTAATATGATACCGTGACATTTCAGACGCGACCTCCATCAGCTGCACTTCCACCTGCGTCCAGCAGAGGCGCCGCTCCTCCCTCATCACGCCTATTGACTGCAATGCAGCACCGGCGGAGAGAAAGAGCGACGGTCCCGCATCAAACCACGAGACGCGCGGCTTACAAACACACCCGATCGGCCCGCGAGCCGCCCTCTGATCGCCCTAACCCTCCACCAGCTCGGTGCGCGTGACTGACAGCCGCCCGGAAGCATCGGGAGAAAACCTGGGAAAAGCCATCAAGGTGACCCGCAGGACGGCACGAGCACGCGCGAACTCCTCCGGACGACCACAACATCCTCGCAGCCCCGCGCTCGACGTGAAACACAGCGAACCCGCCGCCGACCCCGAAAACCCGCGAACCGCATTTAGCCCTCTCTCACGATACAACGCTCGAGAACGGATCACGCGCGTTTGATCGATAACCCCGTAGATGTCCAATGCACCATCGCTGACATCCAAGATGAAGACATAAATAATGCATCATAAATAAGTCGGGACACCATCCGGTTCGCGCTGTCAAAAATTATAACCAATTATTTTCCATCACAGCATTTCACAGCTATTGTTTTTAGCTCGCTTTGGCTAAACTCGGTCCCTCGGGTCAGCAAGCAGTCGCGCGAGCATCCCATTGTTTGATCGCCGCGCGATAAACGCGAAAGCGCAGCTCATCTTTTTGCATCGCGTGCGAGAGAAGTACCTTTAATAATCCGCTCGCGCCGGGCTTCTCTTCGACCCGAGCGTGAAAAAAACAACGCGACGTTGCGGATTCAGACCCGTCCGGGATCCCAGAGCCGCTCCAGTGAAACGATGTCGGTCGAATCCCCGGCGGCGCGTCGGCGCTGCGCTTCTTTTTTTGGTCTCAGAACAAACGCCCGTGCGCGCGATCGCCCGCTTTCGCCTCGTCCATCCTTCTCGTCCCTTTCAGCGCGACAGTCGGCGGATCTCTGAGCTGGAGCGAGGGAGGATGACCACAGCAGACTGAAAATGGCTGATGTGTGTGTTTGTGCTCCCAGAATCCAAAGCCCTGCGCGCTGACATCACTACACCCGCCCCAACCCCCCTCCCTCCGGGCGCGCGCACGCGCACGCGCTATGCTAATATTTCGGGCTGCGTTCGGACTTTTTGGGTTACTTGGCTTTTAAACCACGTCTTCTTTGACACCAGTGGAAAGAGAACATCTAAAATACACACTTTATCTATTTCGTGTCTGTAGAATCCAATTACAGTACACTACAGTATACCGCTTTTTTGGATGGATGCAGCAAATACCATTTTTTTTTACAGAAGTGTTTGTTTATATGATAAAGACGAATACAGAAACCTCCAACATCTCAACAAAACGAACCAAGAGATTCATGAAATGTATATTTCATTTCATTTTAAATTGCAGTAACGCGTAAAACGCAATGGTTAATTAACTCGGAAGATGAAAATACAAAGACATATTTCGGGCTGCTTGTCTTTCATACTAGTGGAGAGAAAATATCTAAAATACACATTTAAGACTTATCCATTTGTGTCTGTAGATTTTAAACGCAATACATTTTGCTTTGTAAAAAATACATATTTTAGCAGAACACGCACAAAACAATTTTTACTGTTTTAACTATATTCTTAAGGGTTTAACCGAGGGGTTTGTTTATGTAACATTCACACGATCTTATATGTAACACCGTATTTCTGGGATAATAGTGAAAATGTACTGTTTCTTAAAATATGGAGAGATAAAAACCAATCCAGGATACCTCCTGCAAAAACCGTTACCTCTAAGATCTCAACGAAATGAAGCAAAAATTTTATTTTCTTTTACCTTAATTTGTAAAACAGATGTAATATAAAACATTTGTTTTATTAGGGTGATTCCTCAGCTGGGGAAGATGAATATACAGAGACATATAGATCCGAAATATATTTAAGTGTTGCGTTTTATGCAACTTTTATCCATTTGCGTCTGTCCATGTTTACAGTTGTAGTCCTTTTTCTGTCGTAAACCTTTTACCGAGGGGTTTGTTTTTATAACACCGACGTGTTTTTATATAGAATGCAAATGAAATAGAGAGAAAATTGGCAATTGTTTTTAAATGAAGCAATAAAAAAATCAACTATGCAATTACGGAAATGCATATTGATCGAATTTTTACTATATTCACATAATTATGGGACATTTTATGACAATTATGGGACAAGTAGCCGGCTTAAATCTATCAGAAAATAGGCAGTCTGTATATTAATATATCTAAGGCAGAGCAATACTGATAAATAGCTTATTTTATTGTGCTAAAAATCCACAAACCACACGAGAAAGTTTACAAATCAGGTGTTTATTAAATAAAAAAAGAATACAAGTAACACTTCCACTGTCCATACCACATCTATCGATTGACAACTCAATTATGAAAAAGCAGTACTACAAAAACATGTCAAATAAAAAAATAACACACGATAAAGGAACACGAGTTCATATTACAAGCACTTTGGATATGTACAAGCGTTTTTGTCTAAAGGCATAAAGGCGAAGAGCCGAAGACTGCTAAAAGATAACGAACGCATGTGTGCAAAAATACTCCTCGGGTCCACGAGCTCGGCTCTCGCTCTCTAAATATCACGCGAACGATTCGCTTCGCGCGGCACGCTTTCGATCCGGAGCTTGTGGAGTTCAGGCATTTTGTCTCTCGAACGGATTAACGTCGACAAAAAAACAAAAACAAAAAAAACGTTGGAAGCGGAGGAGCGCCGCTCCCGATTGGCCGCCGGGATAATTGGTCGACCAATCGGAGCGCTCGAATCCGCTTCGCGTCGTACTTTCGCGTGACGAGTCAACACGGGTGCACGCGGACAGGCAAAGACACACGGGCACGCGCACAGAGAGACGGCCCGCGCTCGAGTCACCGAAAGTCGCTTTCTTTTCATATTGAAATGAATCGATTGGAAATACGGTACTTTTCGTTCCCATTCTGCTCCATAAATACTGAAAAACGTTTTCCGCACATACAAAAACACAAAGTAAATGTAACAGCTGACACTCTTTGGCAGTGACACTCTTTTTTTTGTTTGCCCCTCCTTTTCTCCATTCAATACATATCCATGTAAAAAATTGACTCCGAAATAGTTGCCTTTTATTGTTTTTTTTTTTTGAAGTTCGCCTCAAGTTTTTTTGCGCGTTTGCTCATCATGCAAGCTTAAAACACGGACAGCGAGTGTAACAACGGTACAGACATTTTAATTGGTTTGAAACGATATTCAGCGTGGGTTTTTCCTCTTCATACGCTCAACATCTGGGGGGCTTTTCTAGAAGGTTTCTGAGCGTGCAGACCCTCTAAATCATTAACGATCAAAGCCTTCCTGATATCACATGACACGTGCATCTTTCTGTGAGCCTTGTAGGACTTAAATCGCAAAATATTCTTAAAATAAAAAACGCAATTTAAAAAGCTATATAAAAACAGATTATTCACGTGTGGATATTTGTTTAATAGTGCGGTACTAACTCTTTTTTTAAGAAATACGGGCAAAAAAAGGAGAGATGCATTTCATGTACACAAAAGTAAAGATACTCACGCTTCAAAACTATTGCTGAACATTTCTGTAAGAAGCAGGAACAAATAAAAATCGAGCTGACCCGTCGTGACTTTAACACTTTTTCTTAATACTCTTAAGCACAGAAAACCTTCAAAAATGACTCCGATTAGAAAGATTTAGGGCGAATCTCACATCCAGGCCATGCATCAGCTCAAAAAAAACATATAATAATAACAATGCGAGTAAAAAGACTGAAATATGCTAATGTTTGCATTGGAAATTGGAAATTTGGCTGAGTTTTGTGGTGCAATGCGACTCTTTCCTGTGAGATTCGCTCTTTCCGTTTAAAAAAAGTAAACTGATGATAATGTTAGGATTAATTACGTGACAATCGTTGTATATTAATAATTCATCTGCGATGGATAAAAGTCGGCTCGGGTGGAAAGTCGCCGGATCTTGTGCCTTGAAGAACGTACAGTTAACACCACGGATAACCAGTGAGCACTACTGTCCACAACACACACACACACACACACACGCGCGCGCACGCGCACGCGCACTACACACCGGCTTCACTCTCACTGCGGCACGACACCATTTCATAGATAGTTTATAATTTTAAAACCACATTTCAGCGACGTTTCGTTAGTTGCGTTACCTACCACTCACAAGAACATCGCACAAAAGTTCTAGACGCAAGAAAACCACGGTGTTTCCGCGCAAGCTGCCGTTAGCAGTAACGTAGCGAGCTCCAGCTGCAAAATAAAGGGATGTTGTGGCTTCAGACGTTTTGTTCACAGCTGCACCGCACGGAAAAAAAAATCTAATCTAATATGTTATTTTATCGCGTTTTTCTAGTATTTTCAAATAGCTAAACCTTCTTAAATCGAGATGGAGTCCAACGTTTTAAGAGAGCAAGCACTGTGTTATGAGAAATGACCAAAATGAAGCGCCTCTTAAGTCTTCTCGAGTAAGAAGGTTTAGATATTTGCACCGGAACGGTTTTTTTTTCGCTTTGCGTGAAGGTAGTGTTTGTGAATCGTGTTTTAATTGGGGATTCTGTTTGAGGAGCTGGTGGTTTCTTGTGCTTTGGACGAAGATATGAAGAAATGAAGGCGAGTGCATAGTGCGTAGCATCTGACGGCCGATGAAGGTGAAACCCTTGAAGTTCTCCCCAAACCGGGTTCCACGTGTAAAGATGCGAACAAGCGGTAAAACGACATCTTCACCCAATTTTGCTGGCGTAGGTTTCGACCTCTAACCTCGTGCGGCCTTCACGCTCTTTTAGAAACGAAAAGCTGAGTGACTCGCTCCGTCCCGTGACGTTTACATTCTGATTGGCCAGAGATCTTTGGAGATGGTTTGTGAAAAATGAAATAAAACCTGTAGATGGGCTACATACTTAAGCTAAAAGGTCACTTTTTAAAATAACCTATAATGGCGTGTTTAAAAGCTAATATAAATCTGAATTAATATTGTTGTAGTTAACAGATTAACGATGTGGACTACTAACCTCCCGGGTGTTCAGGCTAAGCACTGCTGAGCTAACATTAAATGTCAACTTTGCCAGTGCATTATGGGTGATGTAGTTTAAACTAGTTAAACATGCAGGTCGGAGGTCAACGACACAATTATAGATGTCACCGACCGGAAGGATGAAACGATCTATGCAAAAAGATGATTTTTAGAAAACCACTCCTTGATTGGCCGATGGGCACCTCGTAGCTCCGCCTCCAATGTTAAATTGGCATTTAACTCCGCCTCTGCCGGGAAATTTGCTAATTTTCGGAATTTTCACGAGTGCTTTTTTCACGTTTGAATCTTAACTACCATGGCAACCGCAGTTCCTCCCAAAATTTCCGTAGTTGCTAAGCAACGGGGTAGATTTGAGCAAGGGTTGAACTGGATTTCTCGTCGATGCTGGCTATGGAGGTCAATGACGGAAGGGATCGGTTACGGTTGAGGGTCGTTGAGAGATTTGTCATGCTGCTGAATAGTCTTCGACAGGTGGTGTATCCAAATTTTGTGCTTGGGCCCCCGTATGTGGCTCTGGGGCCTTTCGATAAATAAAAGTGACTAGCGCTGATAAAGTCTATCGAAGCCGCCGAATGGAACGTCCTCAACTCCACCTCCCCGCCCACCGAGAGTCCCGTCTCGACTGCGATTGGCCAGCGTTGTGAAAGTGGCGGCGGCGGTGTGCAATGGGTTGTGGGTCGAAGGGGCGGGGCTGAGAAAGCCTAGGAGGGAGGCTTGCTGTAGCCGAACAACCCCACCGGGAGATACTTGACGTGAGTCGGCCACTGAGCGGCCAGCTGGAAGAACTTCACGTCGTTCCACTCGCATCCGTCGATGGTGACTGAGAAAAGAAAAAGAGACATGGGGTTTTCTGCTCAAGCCGACGCCAAAAAGCTGGCTGCGACGGGGGTCCGTACCTTTCAGGATGGTCTGCTGCTGTTTGGCGGAGCAGATGAGCCGGCTGATGCCCTCGATCACCTGACTCTTAGAGTCCATCTCCCGCTCTTTCGGCTTCTTCCCCAGGAAAATAGTGGGAACTGCACAAAGCAAGCGAGAGAGACGTTATTTATATCGTAATTTTATACTCGTATATAACGTTTCTGAAGGAGCAGGGATGCATTAAACTGATCGAAAATGACCGTAAAAACATTTATAATTTGACAAATGTATTTCTAATTCTGGTAAACGCTGTTCCTTTGAACTGTTTATTCATCAAAGAGTCCTTCCACAAAAATACGAAGCAGCACGAGCGTTTCGAACGTCGATAATAATCGGAAATGTACAAATCAGCATATTAGAACGATTTCTGACACTGAAAACCCGGCTTTGATCACAGAATTAAATACAATTTTTACAATAAATTAAAATAGAAAACGGCTATTTTGAATCCTAATAATATTTCACAATTTTTGCTGTATTTTTGATTAAATAAATTGTAAGAGGATTCTTTCAGCGTTCATATACCTGTGTACAACTGTGCATTTGTAAACCTCTGTAAATGATATGCTTTTATAATATTGTTCACATATAGTAATTTTTATTTGCGTTCTGTCTGCTATTTATTTTTGCAATGTAGTTGTAAATATTCTTATTCTACTACTACTATTACTACTGTACTAGATTTATGTTCATTATTGGACTGGTGTAATACATTTTACATCATTTGTAGTACATTAAACATCATTTACTAATGACATGCATTTCTTAGCAAACGTGGATCTTCTAGACGCTCACCTTTCTTGTTCTTCTCTTTGGTGACCACGGTCATGGCCATAGTGTTGACGGGCGCCTGCGGCTCGCCGGCTCCTCCCCCTGGCAGACGACTGACCTGCAGCGACCAGAAGGCGCTCTTCAGGGTGTTCTTACAGCCGGTGTCTCTCCTCTCGCCCTCGCGCCGCTTGTCTGCCAGAGACGCCAGCCAGTAGTCCACCTGCAGACCGATGGCGTCCCCGCCGTGAGGCATGCTGGGACTCCTGAGACAGACACGGTGCAACGCAACACAACTTAAAATAAACAATTAAAAAATAAATTTAAACTAGATAATAATAACACTATATTTAAACCAATTTTTATTTTTTTATTCCATATATATATATATATATATATATATATATATATATATATATATATATATATATATATATATATGTATATATATATATATGTTGCTTTGTCATATTATTTGTCAATTTATTTAAACTATATATATATAAAATAAAAATCTAATTGGAATTAAATCAAGAGAAATGACTTTGTAGAAATTGCAGATTTCACCCCCAAAACTGAAATATATAAATGCTAAATATAATAATTAGAAATAATTTAAATACAAAACAAATAAAATTTATATATATATATATAATATTTTAAATACAAAACAAATACAAATTTATATATATTTTATTATTTATTTATTTATATATATATATATATATATATATATATATATATATATATATATAAATTGAATATTTTTTTAAATATAAACATATAGTGAATATTATCTATAAGTGTATATTAAAAGGCCAAATCACTAAAACCGCAGAAAAATACAACTAAATGTTTGTACAGGTCTGAGCTGGGTTTAACAGTCGGTCCGCTGGACTTCCAGATGTTGGGAACCGAGCAGGTAGACCAGCTTGGATCTAAACCAGCTGAAACCAGCCTCAGCTCCTTTATTCCGCACGACCTGCTTTCTCCGGCAGGATTAACCAGTCATCCGTGAAACCTTGTGACGCTAGAAATTCCCACAACAAAGAGCCTGAGCCGATCCTCGAGTCACCAGACCTCGGCCTTTATGAAAGACTAGATCTACCTTTTAAAGAGTCGATAGAGAAAGACAGCCCACGTTACACTTCCAGTCGGAGGCCTTTTATTTAGTATCAGTGATGCACCGACGACGGCTGATTCAGATTCATTATTATTTTAAGCAAATTTATTTATTGGTTATTTGCTATGTCTATATATCAGAAGCAACCGCTGCATTTTAAAAACAAAAAGATGCTACACGCAAGCAGTTATTGTTTGAATAATTTTAGGATTTAACGCAAAAACAGAACGGTCTTATTAGTCAAAAATGATGCTTTATTTAGTATCTTTATTAACAAAATCGGTTTGAAGTCACTGGGGAATATTTGCAGCAGTAGTCAAAAATATATTTTATGGGTCAAAATTGTTGATTTTTTTTCTTTTTAGCCAAAAATGTTCCATGAAGATATTTGCTACATTTCCTACCGTAAATATATTAAAACCTAATTTTTGATTAGTCATATGCATTGCTAAGAACTTCATTTGAACAGCTTCAGAGATTTTAAATAGTCGTATCTCGGCCAAATAACAAACCATCGATAAATATCGGTTTTGAAAAAAATGACTGGTTTTTGCTGTGTGAACTGCGTTTAGCTAACTGAGACTTACCCCTGGACCGCCAGACCGCCGCCCATGGACGGAGACGAGGGGGGCGTGGCCGTCTCCTTCAGCCCGCCCGGTGAGCCGTGAGAGGGCGGGGACGTGGAGGGGACGGCTAAACTCACAGCCACGCCCTCTTCAGGGTCGCCTGGGAAACAGAGAGGGGCACGCGGTGAGCGTCTCTATCACGCTCACGGTGTTACCAGCACTCAGAGCATCGGTCTCTATGGTAACACGTACCTGCTGCTGATTGGCCAGGTTCAATCAAACCCACTTTCACCACCTGCGAAACGTCGACAGATCACCAGAAACAAAGAGAAACACACAGACATAATATTACCCCTCGAAAAATATCATTTCATTTGACTGATACAATACATGATAAGCAATATATGGTGCTTTGAGCGGTTGCAATAAATATATAAAGAAAGATAAAAAGGGAAGAAAAATCTAATAAGATAAATATTAAATACACATATACATACATATATGTATATATATATATATATATATATATATATATATATATATATATATATTACAAATGTTGCCAAATATATAAGTAAAAATATATAAGGTAATAATAGAATATTATGTAACATGCTTTGAGTGCTGTTTGCATTAAAATGAATTAAATCAACATTTTACTGTTAAGTCAAATGTATTTTAATTTATGCAAAATGCAATATTACTGCTAGGAAGAAATGCGTATGGGTGCAATTTGTACTCACCCCGATGAAGGGAATGAATTTCTGGTAGGAATCCTCGTCTCTCCTGTAAGAGGAAGTGATGCGTGAGGTGTGTGTAGAGCAGTGAATGAAGTGCAGCTGTAAAGAGACACATACGTTCTGTGTTTGCAGGTCAGCATGGCCTCAGCGATGGGCAGCTGGTGTGTGAGGACCGCTCCGCTGATGTACTGAGTCACACGCGCCGCCACGTCCACAGCGTCTGCACACACACACACACACACACACACACACACAAATAGAAACACACACGCACACAAATCAGTGTTTTTGAACAAATCTCTTAAACAAATGATTGAATCACCGAATAAATGTTTTACTGTCAATTTTCAAGAAACAACGCAATCAACAAGCATTATTTGTTATTAAGATATTAAGATATTTTGAAAACGCGTTTGTAACCAGACTGTTTTGGGTCACCATTAAGGAAAAAAAAATCTTCCAATCTTCCTTTGTGTTTGGCAGAGCAAAGATTTAGAACTACTCAAGGGTGAGTAAATGATGACAGAAGCTATATTTTTAATGATTGATTGTGCAGCTCTAGAGTGTGTGCGTGTATGTGCGTGCGTGTGCGTGTGTATGTGTGTGTGTCTGTGTGTGTGTGTTTGTGTGTGTGTGTGTACCCATCTGCGGTGGTTCTGATCGGTTGAATGTGTCTCTCCAGGCTCCGTCTAGAAAGGCTGCACTGTAACGGTTGTCAAGGGCACCCAGGTGCTTAGCAACAGGATGAGAGCCTGACCCAGTTTAAAGAAAGAAAAATACAAACAGAAAAAACAGAAATTAACATCTAAGAATATCCACATCAAGAAACATCCATCCATCCAAATCATATCTATCCATCATCTATCTATCTATCTATCTATCTATCTATCTATCTATCTATCATCCATCCAAATCATATCTATCCATCCATCCATCCATCCAAATCATATCTATCATCCACCTATCTATCCATCCATCCATCCATCCATCCATCCATCCAACCAAATCATATCTACCCATCCACCTATCCATCCATCCAAATCATATCTATCCATCCATCCATCCATCCATCCATCCAACCAAATCATATCTATCCATCCATCCATCCATCCATCCAACCAAATCATATCTATCCATCCATCCATCCATCCATCCATCCATCCATCCATCCATCCATCCAACCAAATCATATCTATCCATCCACCTATCTATCCATCCACCTATCTATCCATCCAAATCATATCCATCCATCCATCCATCCAAATCATATCTATCCATCCATCCATCCATCCATCCATCCATCCATCCATCCATCCATCCAACCAAATCATATCTATCCATCCACCTATCTATCCATCCACCTATCTATCCATCCAAATCATATCCATCCATCCATCCAACCAAATCATATCTATCCATCCACCTATCTATCCATCCACCTATCTATCCATCCAAATCATATCCATCCATCCATCCAAATCATATCCATCCATCCGTTTGTCTATCTATCTATCTGTCTGTCTGTCCATTCATCAGTGTTGTGTTTTCTTACCCAGAGGCACGACCAGGAAGCGGAGGTGATTGAGCCAATCAGAGGTCTTGTTGGCCAGCTGAGTGACGAAGAACTGCAGCACTGACCCCAGATAGCTCTGACCGCCGACCACCGCCACCTTCACCGGCCGCGGCATCGACGAGTTACAGTTACAGCTGTGCACACACACACACACACACACACACACACACACACACACACACACACACACACACACACACACACACACAGGTGAGATCAGTCTATGCTGGACCTCACGCTTCCAGATGAGTGTTTTCCTCACAAGATCCTCGTTTGACTCACTAACTTACAATTTCTGTATCCGTGTGAGCAGAGCCGAGAGAACGGCCTGGATCTCAGCGCCTGAACACGTACAGACCACAGGGTGCTTCTGAACCTGAAGCTGCTCCGCGACATACTGCAAACACACACAGGACAGTCTGCCTTTACACTCACCAGACTTCACCAGACGGAGCTAAAATAAAAGCCATCGCATTCTACACATACATCATGGGCAGCACTACCGTTTCAACACTGATAACAATCAGAAAGATGAGAAGCAAATCAGAATATCAGAATGATTTCTAAAGCATCATGTGAAGATGGGAGTGATGAGGCTGAAACTTCAGCTGAAATAAAGGACATTTTTAGCATAGTCACTCATAATCAATAATATTTCATAAAAGCTACTTAATTAGATACAATGAATATGAATTAAAAAAGGACCAAAGTTGCCCTAATACACTAATTACTGTTTATAGTGTTAATTATTACTAAAACATGTATTTTTTTACAGAACATTGGTATCTTTTATATCAAGTTGTGGCTATTTTAGAGATCCATTAAGGTTGTGTATTATGGTCAAATTCCCACATTGCACTAAGAACAGCGCTTTGCTGTGATAAAAATACATGACACAGCCATTAGGGGACACACACACACACACACACACACACACACACACACACACACACAGACACACACAGACACACACAGACACACACACACACACACACACACACACACACACACAGACACAGACACACACACACACACACACACACACACACACACACACACACACACACACACACACACACACACACACGTACCTGTCCTTGCCAGTCTGTGCCATTGATCAGGATGAGACTTTCAGGAAGAGCAGCATCAGATAACAGAATCAGATTCAACTGATCATAGACGGCCTTCCTGAGGACCTGCATACACAC
>NC_056705.1:7303931-7311431 GCF_018831695.1 Puntigrus tetrazona | reverse complement strand
ATATTAAAATGTATTAAAAAAATATATATATAATAGCAATAATATAAATAAAACGTAAAAATATAAATAGCAATTGTGTGACATAAATAATAATTTAAATCATCCTTTAATTCATTCAGATTCTTTATGTTTATTCAGAATATATGTTATATATTGACTGATTCAAAAGAGACAAAAAGGTGCCTTCAAACGATGTGCAGAAATAAACACTAAAAGGTTCGACCTTACACATGGACGAGTGAACGCTTTCTTCTGAGAGTGTGTGTGTGTGTGTGTGTGTGTGTGTGTGTGTACTCACGGGACTGAAGGGGTCTCTGCTCAGACTGCCTTTACTGTTCAAGCTGCCGATCTCCGTCTGAGAGCTGGACTGAGACATTCCCTCGAAGAACGGCCTGCAAGGACACGCAGAGATGAGCTCAGTACTCAGAGCATCTCCAAACAGGAACAGAGGATTCAGAAAACAGGCTCTTGCTCCTATAGATGCCTCATATTCATGCATTCAAAAGCTGAGGATTTAGTTTCTGTAATTTTGTGATTTCTGTCAGGGGTTTCCCCCCAAAGTCATCCATTTTCAGCTTTTTTAAAATTTAATTTAATTTAATTTAATTTAATTTAATTTAATTTGTATTCATTTTAATTTAATTTAATTTGTATTTATTTTAATTAAATTTATTTTAATTTAATTTGTATTAAATTAAATTAAATTAAATTTATTTTAATTTAATTTGTATTTATTTTAATTTAATTTAATTTGTATTTATTTTAATTTAATTTATGTTTATTTTATTTTATTACTCCAGCTAAAGCAATTTTTCGTTTTCTTTGAAGTTTAAGTTTTTCAACCAATATTCTGTTTAAATTTCAGATTTTATTTGTGAAATTCAAAACAGAAATGCTTTCATCTAAAAACGCACCGTGACTCAACAAAAAAACATACCGTTTAATTTATAAAAATGCTTTCGATTTCTTTTAATACATAAACCATAGCGTGTTGAAGGTAAAACGCATTTTTATAAATATTCATCAATCAATACATCAAAAAGACTATGCTAGTATTACTATTATGAATTTTAGTAATTCTGTAGTTTTAGTGCTGTCAAATTATAATCAAATCCAAAATAAAGGTTTTGTTTACATTAATTTATATATATATGTGTGTGTATTGTGTGTATTTATTAAGTATACTTAACAGTATAAAATATTTTAAATGAATCTATTTACTATATAAGAATAGAAATATATAAGTGCATATACATGTAAATATTTTCAAAATATATACAGTATGTGCGTGCATTTATATATACATAATAAATATAAATAATACATATATACACAGTTGATCGCGATTAATTATTAGAATTTTTTTTTCCACTTAGCTTTAATGAAATGTTTTGTTTTATATTTAGTCATTTTGATACTTCTACAATGATATTTCTTCATCAGTTTGGTTCGGTCAGCAGCAGAGGGCGACCTGAGCTTGGGTTTGGGAGTGCTGAGGATGCTGTCGGTCTCCTCCATCTCCGGCCCGCTGTCGCTGGGGTTGTACATCTCCAGACTGTCGTAGAGCTCGTCCAGGTCCTCCTCCACCTCCTGGATCTGCTCACGAGACACGTGCTCCAGACCGAAGCCCACCTGCAGCACACCGCCATCAGTCAGCGTGAAATCTGGCAGTGTTGCTAGGATGAACTTAATTGCATCGTTTTATATTTGCTCGCTTTTTGTAATTCAGCTGTTTTTTTGAGTTAGCTACCCGGGCAACATTTCCAAAAAAAAAAATAAAAAAAATTATTCATTTTCATTTATTCTAAAAAAAATCATAAAACATTTTTAATCCAAAAATGTATTTAATATTTTCCCCCTATCTTTTTGAAGATGACAAGAGAATGAAAAAGTGAAAAAAAACAAATTAATTTTATTTAATTTTAGATATTTATGATCTTCTATTACCATTTTAATGAGATTTATATATATATTCTTTTAGTGCTGTCAAATTTTTTTTTGTGTTTGTAAATTTTTGTTTAATGTGTGTGATTTTATTTTATTCATTTTCTTCAATTACATATATATATATATATATATATATATATATATATATATATATATATATATATATATATGTTGAGGTGTTAGTTAATTATTTAGTTTTATATTATTTAGTTTTATATTTTTTATTATGTGGTCTTTCCATTTTTATTAGGTTTATTTATATTCTTTTAGTGCCTTAAAATTGCCAAAATAAAGTATTTTCTTTAAATTATATATGCGTGTGTACTACATATATTTATCATGTAATGCACACACATACAGTATATATTTAAAAAAATATTTATATATTTATATGCATAATTTATATAATATTAAACACATATCTAATATATATATATATATATATATATATATATATATATATATATACACACACACACACGTATGTGTGTGTACTTAAATATGCAAAATACATATACACAGAACAGAATAATTGTGATTTCTATACAGCTTAATTTTTTTGTGTTTGGTTTTTTAGTTATTCCAGAATTTGAATTTGAACATATAACATTTTTATTTCACGGTTTCATTAATCTACCGATCACAACACATCTATTTCATGCCATTTTAGCGAACCGGTGCATTCCAGTCAATGGGGTTTTTTTGTTTTAAAGGAACAGTACGACTAAAAAAAGGAAAGTGCTGTTATTGAGAGACGTGTATTTCGTCTGGTTCTCGGGGTGATCGTGAGGGGTGAGGAAGCAGACGTTACCTCATCTGACACCTTAAACCTCTTCAGCAGAGCCACAAACTTCTGCTTGATGTTCGGTTGCTGGAGGAAGAGAGACACAGAAAACACAATGAAGCAGCTCCAGCGCCATTCAGAGGAAACGCTGGGTTAAACCCGGCCGTATGAAGCTTGATGCCGACGTCGAGTAAGAAATGATCCTACTTTCAGTCTTAAAGGACACGGAGAAGGATTCATCTGAGCATGTAGTTAGGAAGAAAAAATATTCAGTCAAAGTGTAGGATGGGTTTTTTTTTTTTATAAGTAAGATAAAACGCTAGAAAAGTGCACTCTTTAATGGTAATGGTGTGTTAAATGGAGCTCGCTGCGGTCATTCGTATTCATTAACACAGTGTGTGTGTGTGTGTGTGTGTGTCTGTGTGTGTGTGTGTGTGTGTGTGTGTGTGTGTGTGTGTGTGTGTGTGTGTGTGTGTGTGTGTCTGTGTGTGTGTGTGTGTGTGTGTGTCTGTGTGTGTGTGTGTGTGTGTGTCTGTGTGTGTGTCTGTGTCTGTGTGTGTGTGAGTGTGTGTGTGTGAGTGTGTGTGTGTGTGTGTGTGTGTGTGTGTGTGTGTGTGTGTGTGTGTGTGTGTGTGTGTGTGTGTGTGTGTGTGTGTCTGTGTGTGTGTGTGTCTGTGTGTGTGTGTGTGTGTGTGTGTGTGTGTGTGTGTGTGTGTGTGTGTGTGTGTGTGTGTGTGTGTGTGTGTGTGTGTGTGTGTGTGTGTGTGTGTGTGTGTGTGTGTGTGTGTGTGTGTGTGTGTGTGTGTGTGTGTGTGTGTGTGTGTGTGTCTGTGTGTGTGTGTGTGTGTCTGTGTGTGTGTGTGTGTGTGTGTGTCTGTGTCTGTGTCTGTGTGTCTGTGTCTGTGTGTGTGTGTCTGTGTGTGTGTGTGTGTGTGTCTGTGTCTGTGTGTGTGTCTGTGTGTCTGCGTGTGTGTGTGTCTGTGTGTGTGTGTGTGTGTGTGTGTGTCTGCGTGTGTGTGTGTGTCTGTGTGTGTGTGTGTGTCTGTCTGTGTGTCTGTGTGTGTGTGTGTCTGTGTGTGTGTGTCTGTGTGTGTGTCTGTGTGTGTGTGTGTGTGTGTGTGTGTGTGTGTGTGTGTGTGTGTCTTACTCTGGTAATGGAGGCGTTTGAAGTAAGTTTGCGTCTGGGCTTCTTCTTCCTCACCTCGTCCTCTTCATCATCTAGATACTGAAACGCACACATAAGCCATTAAACACTTGTCGTGAGTGTGTGTGTGTGTGTGTGTGTGCATTCAGCTCTAAATGCCACAAACACACACACATATACACACACACTACAAACCTTCGAACCGCAGTAAGAACCAGTCAGAAGCCAAACGGAAGCAGAATTATCATTAGAAATGTATTTTTCAATGATTTAAATTCATTTTTTTATTAATTGAGTTAAAAAAAGTATGTAAATATATATACATATATATACATATATATATATATATATATATATATATATATATATATATATATATATATATAATTTATTTTTCCCTTTTTAAACAATTTTT
Source organism: Puntigrus tetrazona (assembly GCF_018831695.1). NCBI lineage: Eukaryota > Metazoa > Chordata > Actinopteri > Cypriniformes > Cyprinidae > Puntigrus > Puntigrus tetrazona. The sequence continues at coordinate 7,307,141 of NC_056705.1, read as the reverse complement.
AATAATATGTTTAAAAAAAAAAAAGTCAGGTTATATATTTTTTTACTTTTAAAAAAATTTAAGAATGTGTTTTAAAAAATGAATGTTATTTATACACATAAAATGATTTTTTTAAATGTTTATATATATATATATTTTTTTATCCTTTTTTAAACAGTTTTTTAATAATATGTTTTTAAAAAGTCATGTTATATATATATTTATACACACACACACACAAATGTAAAACAGCGTAATATTAGAAATGATTTGATGAAATTCACAAATGAAGTGATGGAGTGATGTCACATACATGATGAACGGGGTCGTCGCTGCCCTCCTGCTCAGACGAGTAACTCTCCTCCTCTTCCTCAGAGTAGTTATCAATGTCCGGGGATCGATCTGAGCCAAAGACAAAAAAAGCCCCATGAACCGACTTCCCTCACAGCGGCCGGGCAGAAGAGAGTGCCTGAGCTCACCGTTCATCTTGGCTTTGGGTCCCTCGTGATCGATGGGCTGACTGGACAGAGAGTACACCCGGATCTCAGCCACGGGCACGGACACCTCCTTCAGCTGGCTGTGCAGACCCAGGACCTGAGCGCCTTCGCTGGGGTGCTGCATCACCTGAAACACAGCGAGCGGTCAGCGAGGCGGCCGGAGCGAGCCCGGAGCCAGCCCGGAGCGAGCCTCACCTCCGCCATGTTGATGAGGCCGAGCGCCAGCGTCTTGTAGCCCAGGATGGTCCGGTTCTTGTACCTCTTCCTCCTCTGCAGCATGATCTGCAGCTTGTTGGCGTCTCTCTTGAGGAAGTGCGGGTACTGCGAGGACAACAGAGAGCTTTCTGAGCGGCGGCTCGAGGAGACGAGGACCCGAGGAGGTCCGCACTCACCTGCAGGGAGAACGTGAGCTGCAGGTCGGTCTCCGTCTGGCCGCTCGACGGCAACTGGATCTCGTTGGAGCGGAGGATCCTCTTCGAGCCCTGAGAGACGGACAGAGGGGGAGAGGGATGCGTTTATTCCATCGAAAGTAGAGAAATATTATTACGGCTCAAAACGGCTAGCTGCCGTGGAGCGTCTTTTAAAACGTCATTTATTTCTACGTTCAAAGCTGAGTTTTTAGTATCATGACTTCCTTCAGAAATCAGTCTGCTGCTCGAGAAACATTTCTGATGATTCAAATGCATATCAATAAAACCGAAATCTTTTATAACGCCACAAACGTTTATAGCGCTGCCGCCGCTTTTGATTGATTTAATGCAAAGTTTATTAATTTAACGCAAAAAGTCTTTCTTTCCGAATAGCTAAATAAATGGCAAAAAGAAAAAAAGATTTTTTTAACATCTCATCTTTTTTAACTCATCTCACAACAATTCACAATTTGCAGTATGAGAGAAATAAAAACACAATATCAGAAGAAAGAAAATTATTAACAATATTTACCAACGTTTTTTTTCCTTTTTTAAGCAAAAGGCAATATTTTAATTGTTTTTAAATGACCAAAATGTATTATAATATATATATATATATATTTTATTATTATTTTTTAATTATTATTTATTTATTTTATTTTTATTATTATTATATATATATTTATTATTGTTAATTCAAATAAATAATTAACAATGACATATATTAAAATGTATATATTAAAATTATTTAATAAAAAAACTGCTAGATAAATTAAAATAAACTGAGATAAATGCTAAACACCAAAAATTGTATTCAATAATATTTACTAAAATTATAGTTATTTTATATATATATTGTGACGGGAGGAGCCAACGACAGACACAGTGGGCGTGGCGTCAGGCCTCGGAGAGGCTTTTATTATTAACAAAATAATAATAATACAAAATAAAGTGTCCATGGGAAAAGTGTCCAAATAAAAGGGGATCTGGTGTCCTCGTGCCGCCGCGGGAAAGTGAAGGTTGAGGCCGTGTTCCAGGGGGGAAGGGTCCAGGTAAGGGGCGGAGTCCGGCGGTCGCACACGCTCCCCTTTTTCTGGTCCGGGCGCGAGGGGCGGCGGCTTCTTCCGCGGCGTCTCCGTCGCGCCGTTGCTCGGGCGGCAGAGTGGGATGAGCTCTGTGTTCACGGACGGGCGGGTGAAGTCCATCGCGCACCCTTCCTGGACCCACGAGGACACCAGCGTGCATGCACGGGGGAAGAGACCGGTCTCCCGAGGAGAGGCGCGCAGGGCATTTAACGGCGGCGGTGACAAGGCTAAATCCCCTTCAGGTGTGCCTCGTCACACGCCGCCAGACCTGGCCGATACCACGCCCCTCCTCTCGAACACACCCACTCCGTCGGGAGCCTGGTGAAGGGCGGCGAATAAAGGACGGGGTGATGGTGACAATAAAGAGGAGGGCAGCCGACTCTGGCCACATTCCCCTCCCAAGCGTCAACCCCGTCAGGCGGTCGCCGCCCACGCAGGAGTGCTACCTTCCTCAACCAGGCTCCAGCAGTCGGAGTGGGCGGGGCAGGGATTCCTCTCCGGCAACTCCTCTCGCACCGGGACAGAGAAACCGGGAATTAGTCGGAATGCTCAACCAGCCACCGGGTAAATGACAGTAAACGCAAGCGTCACTTACCCTTCCTGGTGGCTGGGAGCGAGTCTCCGTTGTTCCTCCGTCCCGGCATGGGTACCAGCGAGAGGGGATGACGTCATCAGATGTCGCCCAACTGTGCCGTCTAAGCTCCGCCTTGCCCGCATTCTCCACCACTGTGACGGGAGGAGCCAACGACAGACACAGTGGGCGTGGCGTCAGGCCTCGGAGAGGCTTTTTATTATTAACAAAATAATAATAATACAAAATAAAGTGTCCATGGGAAAAGTGTCCAAATAAAAGGGGGGATCTGGTGTCCTCGTCGTGCCGCGGGGAAAGTGAAGGTTGAGGCCGTGTTCCAGGGGGGAAGGGTCCAGGTAAGGGGCGGAGTCCGGCGGTCGCACACGCCCCTTTTTCTGGTCCGGGCGCGAGGGGCGGCGGCTTCTTCCGCGGCGTCTCCGTCGCGCTCGTTGCTCCGGCGGCAGAGTGGGATGAGCTCTGTGTTCACGGACGGCGGGGTGAAGTCCATCGCGCACCCTTCCTGGACCCACGAGGACACCAGCGTGCATGCACGGGGGAAGAGACCGGTCTCCCGAGGAGAGGCGCGCAGGGCATTTAACGGCGGCGGTGACAAGGCTAAATCCCCTTCAGGTGTGCCTCGTCACACGCCGCCAGACCTGGCCGATACC
>NC_056705.1:7286431-7288931 GCF_018831695.1 Puntigrus tetrazona | reverse complement strand
ATATACTAAAAGTAATAAAGCTATAAAAAAATCTAAAGAAAAACTAATAAAAATGGCAAAAACAACAAACAGAACAAAATTGCTTCAACTTAAACTAAACTTAAAATTTAAATATAAAATAACATTTAATTAAAACATGCTGTGTATGCCGAGGTTAAAAATACACTAGTAAAAAGTAGTAAATTAAAAAAAAACTACTATAGAAATGAGAAGGTAAAAGTAAAATGAAAACCGACAATAGATTGAAAATCTGTAGAAATGTAGTTTAAATGGCGATTAAAAACATTCTTATCTAATGCGCTGAAAGTGAATGCACACGTGATAGACGCTGTTTGTTCAGTGACATGTATAAAACACGCAGTCATACATGAATAAACAAACCAACGTGAAGAGCCAGAGGAACGAGGACACTGCACACACACACACACACACACACACACACACACACACACACACACACACACACACACACACACACACACACACACACACACACACACACACACACACACACACACACACACACACACACACACACACACACACACACACACGCACGCTATAAAGGGCTATAATGAAAGAGGAAAGTAGCTGGTCAAACACAATCACACAGGAGCTCAGCTGACGTTCGGCTCGTCAGGATCTTAATGGACGCTGTACAATAGAGGCTCGTCCTGTCAGGCTCCCGCTCCTCTGTAATAACCCCGTCCCGTCTCAGCAGCGCCGGCGGCGAGGACGAGTCCGTTCCTTCACGTCCTCCACCGTGATCCGCTCACCAGTCCAGCTCATCTCCCCAGACACGCTAACAACCCCCCGGCGGTGTGCAGATCTCTCTCACACTCACACACACACACACACACACACACACACACACACACACACACACACACACACTTCAAATGGGGTTAGTGGCGTCTTTGCCCTCGTTAGCTGCTCCTGCATCGTTCTGACACTGAACTTCACTTTATCAGGTTTGTGAGGTTAAAGGGGTCATCGGACGTCCATTTCACATTTTCAGTCGATACGAATCTTTAATGAAAACTCAATAACCTGCGCATGTCGCTTTAAATGCTAATGAGCTCTGCAGGCCCCGCCCCTCTCTTCCGTGGCGCGGACTTCAATTAACGCGGAAGTGGCTAACTAGCGCGCGATTAGCATAAGGGATTCGCAAATAGCCATGAACACCTTCCTGCTCACTTCTTTTGAAAGCTGGATAACGGACGACTCGCGCGAACTCATTTTCGTAGATCGGGGATTGGCGCGCTCTATTCAAAATGAAAGCGACGTTAATGCTCTGCGTCTTCAGCGGCTGCGATATTCTTCTCACTCGGGGCGGGGCTAAGATAAGACGGTCCTGTCAATCAACTACTGTGGGAGGGGCCTGTGCAGAATTACATTGCAGCATGCCTAGGACATTAAATAAATATAAATATGAACAATACACATAAAAATATATACGACTTAATTTAAACGAAGAGGCTAAAACTTAAATAAAATAAATCTAAATAGAAATATTTAAATTATAAATACTAAAAAAGATAATAAATGTGCGATGATCAAAATGTATTCACTTGGTTCCATTTGTTAAGATTTGAATAGAGATATTCGATTAAACGCTTAAATGAAAATATACAAATTGGCTGAAGTATTGAAATGGCTCAAAATAAAACTGAAATTAAAAAAAATAAGCAAAAACAGAAATATTTAAAAAATAATATTTTTATTAATGCTTATGAGAAAATTCTAACCAATTTTACTCATTGTGACACTTAATAATTAGGCATACACACATCATATAACACTAATTTGTGTTAATAAACACATTATATTTGCATGAACTGAAGCAAACGCATGCCGTAAAACTAGTTTTACTAAAACTATTAACAGAACAGACCTCTTAGCATTCCTAAGGTCTCCATTAAAAGGTCTTTTGTAGCTCTGGAGTGACACTGGAACGCTAAGGGCTTCATGCTTTTAAGCAAATGACTGTAATTACATATTTAATTTGTAAAGCACAACTTCAAATATGCATCATGATAGTATTTTTGTGAAAAATGTATACTAAAAAAATAAATCAATAAATAAAGCCAAACCTTTAAGACTTACATGGCTATATATATATTTAATTGTTAGATTCAGCTGTCTTTGCCATCGCGAAACGCTTCATGAATGACTGCAAGTTTCTCATCTGATTGGAAACAGACGGGTTTGTTTGTGCTAATCTCCCGAGCTGAACCTGACTCCCTCTCTGAGGGGTGCGTTCAGGACAGATAAGAGACCAAACACACGTCATGGGAGTCCCACACACTCAAAACAACCTGTGACGGCCATCAAAGACTCGCTCGGCTTTCATTCTCCGAGCTCGACCTTCAAAACAAGCTACCGATCCAGACCAGGGCTTCACCACAACTCACCATTGTTTACCGACGCTAAGAAACTAAGTATAGGTGTTGTCTTGAAATAAATAAATACAAATTATAAAATGTATAAAATGTAAAAA
>NC_056705.1:7181431-7281431 GCF_018831695.1 Puntigrus tetrazona | reverse complement strand
TATTATTATTATTAGACATTAGATTAAAATTAGAAATGATGAAATAAACGCATATTGAGCATATATTTATTATATATATATATATATATATATATATATATATATATATATATATATATATATATATATATATATATATATATATATAAAAATGGACAATACCATCACAAAAAATATTAAATATATAACAAAAGCTCATTTAAAATAATTGATACTATCATAGTATATACATTAAAACAATTATAGGATGCTGTATGAAATGCACAGTTATAATAATATTTAATAATAATATTAATCTATTAATTTATTAATCTAAATACAGTTACAACTGAATGTTCAATAAAAAAGGGCTTAATTTTATTTTTAAAAAAATGTATCTAAAAAACTACAAAAAAATATGAAAAGTGAGCATTCAACACCGTAAGAATAACCAATGTTTGGGATAATTGGCTCAGATGGACTGTTCACAATAACACCAGGGAAAAAGAAAGCTATTTATTTGGACTGGAAACCTCCATCTCATTGTGGGGCGTTGTAGACACGGAGGTGAATTCAATTTCAGACTGATCTCACAAGAGATAGTTTTTGGAGCGGCGGCCTGCCGGTATTGATTGGGTTCGGCGCACTTCGTTGTTTCTCTCTCCCCGAATCTTGCGGCAGCAGCAATTACCTCCCCGCCCTCGACCCATCATCCCTCGCTCCCTAATTCACATCTTCAGCGTGAAATCTGCCTCCGTCCCCGTCTCTCAGACCGCCGGCTCCATTCGCTCGCTTTCGGCGCTCGCCAATCAAATCAGGTGAACAAAGCGTGACTCCAGAAATCGGTGGCGGCGCGAACAAAAGGATGTGACATCGCCAGCCCTCAGACTGCAGAGGGAAACAGATGAACAGGAAACAAGCGCAGCCTGTGCCAAACGCCGCCGTAATGCTGCCTCAAACCAATGCAAATGATTCAGAATTAAAGCGACAGTCAAGTCGAAAGATGAAGAATACCAACCGAAGACTTTTAAAACCGAAAAGCGGTGCATACGCTATTTTATAGGAACAAACTGACATTAAAACAAACAGAAATCAGAATCGACCTTGTTTACTACGTATGTGAGAATCAATGGCTTCGCGGTGTCAATGACGTCAATGATTGCGTTTTTCAAAGACCAAGCTACTAACCGTTTGGTTACATCCCATTATTGAAGGTTTTATGGGGAAGTGTGAATATAATGGCCTGCTGAAGCGGACTGTAAGGTGTTGTTGTTGTTGTTTGTGTCGAATGAGGTGTCAGTCTGTTTTCCTGCTGGCCTTTGGCACCGATCAATGATTCGGCTGCCAAAAGACGCTGAGGGGTTTTTTTGCATTTTATCTTAACAAATATCAGACAGATGACAACAAAAACGTCGACATGCAGATACTAATCAGAGCGCACATGCTATAGCCGCTCAAGAGGGAAATGGAGAACGGTTCTTAAAGGGATAGTTAGCCCTAGAAAATGAAATCGGGCACCATTTATTTGCCGCCATGCGGTTCCGAACCAATAAGACTTTGGATAATCTTTCGAAGATATTTTTATTGAAACCTGAGAGATTTCTGTCTTTCCACTGAAAGTCCAGGAAAGCATTTGAAGCCTAGTGAAGAGGCTGTAAAGACAACTTTATATAGCAATAATTGAAAATCATACGTGGAATTCATAATATATGTCATACGGGTCAATTATTTGAAATTTATACTGAATAAAAAAGCTTTCCGTTGATGAATGGATTTTTTTGATAGAGGTATCTCAACTGTTCTAAGCTCTTGAATCCGAAGGTGAAAAAAAAAAAATATATTAAGAAAAATCGCCTTTAAAGTCCAAATAAAGTCCTTAGCATTGTATATTACTAATCAAAAATTAGGTTTTGAGATATACATATATACATATATATACATATATACACACCCACACACAGACAATGTACAAAATATCTTCATAGAACATGATCTATACCTAATATCCTAATAATCTTTGGAATAAAACCTATTATTTTGACCCAAACAACGTAATCCTGTTTCCGTGCTACGTCAGGCCCAGGGTCACATATGGTTTCATTTTTGAGTGAATTATCCCTTTAAGACCCATTTTTAACAAGGTGGACAGTTATAACATGGATGATAGCCGACAGCCAATTAAGGAGCTCACGCATCAAAAGCAGCAGGTGACAAAAACTGTAGAGATCTTATAATAAACACAGTGTTATCGCGCATTGGTGCGCACGCTAATATTGTTATCATCTTTGGTTTGAACGGGATTTTATTCGTAACAGGTTCAAATTACAAAAGAAACTGGAGTAGAAAGCTTTGCATGGGGTTGACTTTCAAACAGCTGCACTGTAGTAAAAACCACCAATCAGTTACTTATGAGAAGGTCGTTTTATTTTAAATGAATAGTTAGTTAGGGGCGTCGTAGTTAGATTTGATCATTGTGAAATGAATGGGCAATTAACCTCTTGGATTATTGAATCTTTCTAATGACTCAACGAATCAGTCTGCATTATTCAAAAGTTTCAGAAGCCTGAGTGAGATTTTAGAGACCATTGTGGCCAGCGGTTTCCACAATCTGCTAAGGCTTACGATGCTTTTGGGGAAAAGCAGCCCAGGGAATTGTTGACTTGCTTATTGAACTGTTAGTCATTAACTTCATTACGTCCAATCCGAACCGAGAACTGTTACTGCGCTTTTAATGCTCGTCAATTCCCATTACTCCTCCTTTTCGCTCAGAGATGCACGCATTTACAGGCTCACAAACCCTCAGAAATCAGACACGCGCCGCATGGGCGCCCTGTGCCACCCACTGTGCCATCTTTAGCTCTAATTAAGTAGCCGGGGTGAGTTACAGGGCTATTGTCCACCTGAATTAGACATAAAACAAGATCACATTAATATTTAATACTAGTCCTGAGCAAGATGATAGTAGGGGTAAGGAGAGCACTATGCTCTTTCCCTAATGTATTACATTTTGAATACAGCCATCAGCTCCGGCCAAACACGAAACATCAACAAGCCGATCGATAGTTGGGTATTTTTAGCATTTCCTGTCAATACCAGCAGCGTGATGCCACGCAAAACACAAGCACCCGCCGCGTAACCCAGATCTATCCCAATTGCTCCATCAATACGCATTTAATACAAATAAACCAATTAGCTTCGATGGGCAGCCATTTCGCATGTCTGCGTCGTCTGTATCCGTAGCCGATATTAACTGCGAGTGAAAACAAGAGAGTATTGGCTTTCCAGAAGAAAGATCGCCACATACATGTTCACCTGATCACAAACGCAACGCTGGAATACAAAGCCTGAAGCCCCGGTTACCATGGCAGCATCCCAAACCAATTCCATAGCATTCCTAATTTAGAACACAACGCATGAATCTCCACACATTCTCATGCGGCGCATCCTGGACTACCACACGACTGCAACATATTCCAGACCACCAGGTTGGAATTCAAAGCATGAAGCTCCTCAGTTACCATGGCAGCATCCCAAGCCAATATTTACAAGAACGTTCACCGTAATACAACGTATGAATCCCAGTTAGGCCTACTTAACCAACATTTTATATACTCACAACAGCCAACAGTCCAAAACATTATATTCCCTTGTTAATATTGAATCTACCAATAAGAGAACAGTTTGGGGGAGGAATAACAATACAGTAAAAAAACATAAAATATATGCTTCAAGACGGGTCAAAAAAGTCCATTTGCTATTTCTTACGTAACATTAATCTACAGTTCAAACTCTACAATTACCAATGGCAGCAACCCAAACAAGTAGCAAACCAATACGCTAAACCAGCTTTTATAAAGATGTATCACACGCAAAAAAGTAACATCGCAGACATGCGTATCTTACTATATCCAGGATGGAATGCAATGCATGAACGATATAATCTTACAGACAAGATAAGACAAGATATAAATGTAAATAGGCAAGAGATATTTTTTCTGATATTTAAATTCCACTTTAGCAGTTAGTTTGTCAGTGTTGGGTCTACCGTTAAATTGAATATTTTGGGGGTAGTATTTTGTATATCGGTATACTCCGATATATAATAAATTTCATTGTTTTCCATCCGATGGGAATACAAAACATGAAACTCAACGGTTACCAGCATCTCAAACCAATTCCATTCCATTTCTGATTTAGAATATGCACGAAACCCTGACAGCATTAAATCAATATATTCCCAAAAATCCACTATTTAAAACATTCATTTTAGATGAAATATCGCAATTTGGGGAGGAAGGTAATCCTACCACTAATGCCAACAACAATTATTAAAATAATAATTATTATTGCTGCTACTACTAGTGCAGTTAATAACAACATTTGTATCAATACAGGTCATAAAAAAGCGGTATCGGTAAAACAATATCGGTAAATCGGTCAGTCCGATATTTTCCAGAACAACAGCTTGCGGCACAAAGCATGCAGCTCTGCGGTTCCCGTGCCAGCATTCCTGACAAATATTCCAGACCACCGATGGGCTGAGATACAAAACATGAAGCTCGACAGTTACCCAAACCGATGAATGTGTATGAAGCCCTGACACACTAAACCAGAATTACATCAATGTATCGGCCAAAATATAGCATTTCAAGCATTTATTTTAGACCATTCTCAATTTCCCAGGAATGCAATGCACAAATAAGATATACTACAATTGTTTATTCATCAAGGGGAAATATTTGCCTAACATTATAACCAAGTGTATCAATATCGGGTCTGCGATAAATAGCATAATTTGGGGGAAATAACACTATTACTAATAACAACAATAACTAATAATAATTATTATTATTATTGCTGGTAATGCTAATACACTGCTGTTTTTTGCAAAAACTAGATAAAAAATATATGCCACTGGGGAAAAATAATCTTGCTTAGATTTCGAATTTTTTTTTTTTTTTTTTTTCATTTTTGCTTTTAAAAATTAACCAAATTTTGATATTTTTCCCCCCAGAAAACACATTATAAATAATGCATCTAAATTTATATCAGAAAACAAGACAACCGTTCAATAAAAAATAAATGCAGCGTAATAACATCTGTGTCAGTGCAGGTCATAAAAACGCATTATCGGTAAAGCGCTATCCTTTATTCCGATATTTTCCAGAAAAGCAGAACAACAAATCTTGTGCCAGCATTCCAGACAAATACTCCAGACCACTGACAGGCTGCGATATAAAACATGAAGCCCTGCGTGTCTGAACATTTCACCTGCAGCTCTTTGTTCAGCAGAAGTTGCTCTGGTCTTTACCGCACCGTCGTGTTTTACCGATCATTGTTCACGTCGCGACACGCATATCGTGCTGAAATCTGTCCGGGCTGATTTTATTTCTTGGATTACACCTGACTCTGTTCACTATCGCGTTCCCCCGAGCTTTAACTCAGTCTGTTGTTCTTTACGTGGATGAAACCCCGAGCGTTATCCGGCGGCGCACCGCTGCTTCCCTCCCCGGCGGACAGGCGCCTTACCTCGGCACGCAGCTCGGCGACGATCGGTCCACTTCCCAGGTGGCGTACAGGTTCATGTGCACCGGCCGATTGGAGGTGATCGCCACCGGTTTGGAGGGCTGCGGAGACGGTACGCCTCCAGTCCTCGGGAGCCCTCCCCGCTCCGACATGCCGGAGTAACCTTATGTTTAAAAAAAACAATGAAGGAAAACCCGAATAAAACGGCTGCTTGCCGGAGCGCCGACCCTCTACTGCAGCGCGATCATCCGTCCACGAGGACCGAGGCTCGGTGTACACCGCTGCTCTTCAGCCCGCCGTTCACCGTCAAAGTCGCTGCGAATGTTTCTCAACTTGCGCTGCTTGTTTATCGTTGCAGGAAGCGGAAATTTCTTTTTTGCTTGCAGAGAAGCGCCGCGGCCGAAGAGCAACGCCTCTTGTGAAAGACGAGCCCTCACAACCAACCCTTCAGAGAGAGAGAGAGAGAGAGAGAGAGAGAGAGAGAGAGAGAGAGAGAGGGGGCACACAGAGAGAGAAAGACAGAGAGAGAGAACTCTCTTTTTATTATTATTATATTTGCATTATATTATAGGCTATAAGTCAAATTCGAGCTTAAATTTCATAAATGTATATTTAAAAAAATAATATATATATATATATATATATATATATATATATATATATATATATATATATATATATATATATTCAAATTTTAATTTTATATATATATATATATATATATATATATATATATATATATATATATATATATATATATATATATATAATAGTCATTGTACAATTAATTTCTGTCTGGTGAGTCAAAACAAAATAAAGAACCAACAACAAATAATAGACAGCAGCAAAAAAAAGTGCAAAGTATAAGCTTTAGGGTGTAACAGAAAGAAGCTGTTTTTGTGTGCTTTCATGGTCCTGTGTCGTCATCTGCACAAAATATTACACATTAATATTTAGATGAATCACACATAATCCATCCATCCATTTACTACCGCTTATCCGGGGCCGGGTCGCAGGGGCAACAGTCTAACGCCCAGACTTCCCTCTCCCCAGACACTTCCGGGAATACCAAGGCGCTCCCAGGCCAGCCGAGAGACATAGTCTCTCCAGCGTGTCCTAGGTCTTCCCCGGGGGCCTTCTTCCGGTGGGACATGCCCGGAACACCTCCATTGGGAGACGTCCAGGAAGCATGCGGAACAGATGCCCAAGCCACCTCAGCTGGCCTCTCTCGATGTGGAGGAGCAGCGAGTCTACTCCGAGCTCCTCCCGAGTGACTGAACTCCTCACCCATATCACCCTACGGAGGAAACTCATTTCGGCCGTTTGTATCTGGGATCTCATCCTTTCGGTCATGACCCAAAGCTCATGATTATAGGTGAGAGTAGGAACGAAGATTGACTGGTAAATCGAGAACTGCAGAGGCGTTTCAGCCAAGACAGCCCCACAACATCCAGAGACCTGAGGTACTCCAGGCGGATCTCGTCCAACCCTGGTGCCAAGGAGCTTTTCAACAACCTCAGTGACCTCAGCCAGGGTGATGGTTGAGGCCCCTCCCAGGTCCCAGGCCTCTGCTCCCTCAATGGAAGACGCATTGACGGGATTGAGGAGATCCTCAAAGTATTCCTTCCACTGCCCGACAATATCCCCAGTCGAGGTTAGCAGGTTCCCTCCAGCACTGTATACGGTGTTGGCAGGGCACTGCTTCCCTTTTCTGAGGCGTCGGACAGTTTGCCAGAACCTGTTATAGGTCGTCCGATAGTCCTTTTCCATGGTTTCAGGGAGCCTGCACAACCACCCGGGCAACAGTCCGCTTGGCCCCCCGGTACCTGTCAGCTGCCTCAGGAGTCCCACGAGCCAACCAGGCCCGATAGGACTCCTTCTTCAGCTTGATGGCATCCCTTACTTCGGGTGTCCAACATCGGATTCGGGGGTTGCCGCCACGACATGCACTGGAGACTTTACGGCCATAACATAGAACATAGAACATAGTCCACTTGTACTCAGTGTCTCCAGCCTCCCTTGGGACCTGGTCAAAGTTCTGCCGGAGGCGGGAGTTGAAGATCTCCCTAACAGGGGTCTCTGCCAAATGTGGGGTGGGGGTGTTGTGTTCCTCCCAATCACGCTCCTCCAGGTGTCGCTAGCATCACCAACATGAGCGTTGAAGTCCCCCAGCAGGACGATAGAGTCCCCGGTTGGAGCACTTTCCAGCACCCCTCCCAAGGACTCCAAGAAGGCCGGGTACTCTACACTGCCATTCGGCCCGTAGAGTCCTCCCCCCAACCCAGAGTCGCAGGGAGGCGACCCTCTCGTCCACCGGGGGAAACTCCCACACACGGCGGCTAAGCTGGGGGGCTATGAGCCGCCTCTCACTGCGGGCAACACCAGAGTAGTGAAGAGTCCAGCCCCTTTCGAGGAGATGTGTTCCAGAGCCCAAGCTGTGCGTAGAGGTGAGCCCGACTATCTCTAGCCGGGTATCTCTCTACCTCCCGCAACAACTCAGGCTCCCACCCCCCCCCCCAGAGAGGTGACGTTCCATGTCCCTAAAACCAGATTCTGTGTCCAGAGGTTGGGTTGCCGAGGTCACCACCTTCGACTGCCGCCCAAACCACAATGCACCGGCCCCTTACGGTCCCTTCTGCAGGTGGTGGGCCCACGGGAGGATGGCCCCACGCCGCTGTTTCGGGCTGAGCCTGGCTAGATCCTGTGGGGCGAGACCCGGCCACCAAGCTCTCGCATACCAGGCCTGGCTCCATGGCGGGGCCCCGGCTGCGCTGTACCGGGCGACTCTTTTGCCTTGGGAGACCCTACCAGGAGCATATAGCCCCGGACAACCTAGCTACTAGGGTCATTCAGGCACTCAAACGTTAAGGTGGCGAAAGGTGTGTAAAGTGTGATCATATTGGTTGTACGAGTAACAATGAAGATTTATTATGATATAAACATACAACTAAAATTGTAGCTGTAAGAAATTCACCAAAATACCAGAACCCACAGACAGAAAACACAATTTATACAATAGAAAAACGGACTGAAATCAACCAAAGATTTCCTGAAGATGCATTCTTCTGCGTTTTCGTTGCACAAATTGTGTTTCTCCACCATAAAGCACTTCAGATAAAACACATTCAGAGCCGCTGAACCGTCATTAAGAATTCATTCATTATTGATGCTTTTCGATGTGGGTCAAACTTGAGTTTCAGGAGGGTTTCACAGCCAGAACGGTGCTGATCAAACACAGCAACACCGGCACTGGCGGTCTCAACATATTTTATGTTATGTGTTTAGATATAAAACATTCTTTCAGTAAGTTTGAGTGTTATTTTGTTAGTTTGAGTGTTATTTATTTGACACCACTGCTATCAAATATCTCAGCTAATAACAGTATTTACAAAAAACACAATAAATCACATCAGACACTTCAGGTCATCTTAGGACATCATCAACTTAAGAGTTGAGCTGGTCATGTGATCGGCCACATTATAACGAGCCTGGATTATATGACGGTGATCCGGTCCTGTCCTGATACATGCAGCGCTGAGGGGTCACTCAGAAACGACCCCTGGGATTAGAAAGGTGAAAGCGTCTTCTGTTTGCTCACACGTTTAACAGAAGTGAATGGGAACCCCACGGAGGATCTATATTTATCAGCCGGTTCACCTTCCGGCCGTCTGAGGGAGAGATATGACCGACGCGTGACACGGCTGGGCTTCTCCTCTGTGTGTGTGTGTGTGTGTGTGTGTGTGAGAGATCATCTCTTTACGAGCACAGCCCGGGGACGCTGACGGTGTTGTGCGATGGAAGCGGAAGGTGAGCGCCCACGCCCGTGGGTCTTCAAATCAAAGCGCTAATTAGCTCTTAGTCATTACAATCTGGCTTTGAAAGCGCCGCGTCTCGGTTTAGTCATGCGGAGGAGAAAGGCGAGGAACGCAGTGGAAGAGACGCAAACTTTTGTGTCACGCCTACGGAAGCGGGAAAAACTATGGAAGACACGCTTTGCTAAATCAGAATTCTGAAATAGACATAACGCGTCAAAAACGCTACTTGCATTACTGACATTGACGTAATTATGAGATAAATCAAAATCTGATGCCAAAAAAAAAAAAAAAAAAAATCTGATTTTAGGATAAAGTTATGACAGTAAAACAAGATAAAAGATGACATTATGAGTCATAATTTTGTTTATGCAATAGGCCTAACTCAAATTTCAAAAACTCAATTTCCACTTAAGTTTTTTTTTTTGTGTGAGAATTTCTAGTTTTTATATTGACTTATTACCGTAACTTTTTTAATTCCCATAATTTCACATTTTTTGTCTTGAGTGTCATTATCAATTTTTATTTAAATGTAAATTTTTCTTGTATTTGAATTTCTACTTTTTATGCCACACCTGACTTCAATTTTTTTTTCGAAAATTGAGAATTTCTCTTAACTGACCTTTAGCGTATTTATTTATTTTTTAACTAAATTTCCCATTTTAAGTCACGTATTGATCGTTTCACAGACGAGGCTCAATCCTAGTCCTAGACTAAATGCTTTTAACCGAGGCTCACGCCGACCGATCTTAAAAACATACCAGTGCCTTTGTTTTGTCTCAAGAAGCATGCCATCTTTTTTCTAAACATGTTTATACAAATTACTTAAAAGTCCTAACTGAACTACGGCCTAATCCCGGTTTAGGCTAAACCCTGTCTGTGCAACCAGGCCTAAGCATCTCAATTTTGCCTTTTTTTCCCTCTTTTGTTCTTCTGTGTCAAAAATAAGGCCTCATCCTCCCGAATAAACCTCGCTCTTCAGCAGAAACGGAGACCTGAGATGATATTCAAGCCTTTAAAACGAAGCCGCTGTCTGACGGGAAGCGAGCGCGTTACTGTCTGAGACTGAGGTCAAGTGCTAGTGAAAGTGTTATGTAGGTCAAAACAAATCCCAGACATCAGGTGATACGGTCAGACTTCCTGGAGAGGCTCTGCCTCGCCCCCTGCTGGCCTGAGCCAATCACAGCAGGACCGGCACCGAACCTCAAGCGCAGGCGTAGAAATGTTAAAAAGTGACATTAAAAAGAAATCAAACGCTCACGTCGGCTCGTCGTTGACTGGTATTTTATTTACAAAAACATCGAGCATAAATGAAAAGCGCCGCTCACCGCGACGCACAAACACAAGGGCGCTTCTACAGCAGTTAAAAAGAGAGAGATACGAGGGATGAGGAGGACTAGAACTTGAACTCTTTGTACTTCTTGGCTCCGGAGCGCGTGTCCTGCGGCTGAGCCTTGCGCTTCTTTTGCTGCGAGGAAGACAGAAGAAGACGATTTCAGGAAAACCGCTGCGTTTTTGTGCATCATGTTATTGCAGACATTAAAAAAGGTGGGGTTTTTATTTATCTTTTGCGAAGCATTTCAAAACCGTGTAGGACATTTTTACCTCAAAATCAAAAGTGAGCTAGAAAAATTGCCTGTTAAGACAATAAATGCTAATTATAAGATGCAGTGATGCACTTTCATTAAAAATATATAGCGCCTGATTATTTACGTGCAACTATTATAAAACAGAAATTGTTTATATAAGCTAAAAACAAATGTGTGTAAACATGTAACGTATAAATTAGTGGTCAAATGACTAATTGCATTTAAAATAAGTTCACGTACCATGTGTTTACACACACACAAGGTTTCTGATTGGCCGCTGCGTCTGATCTCACCTTCTGTTTGGCGGCGTGCTCGGCCACCATGTCGCTGAAGTCCTCTTTCTCCACCTGCTGCTCTCGGACGTGCTCCTCGTACTTCTGCGTCATGGCCATGGGGTCGAGCTCCAGCTCCTCGGGCGCCAGAGCCACCTCCACCCCCTGAGAGTCTCCGCTCAGCGCCACGACCCCCACCTTGCGGCTCGTCACCGTCTACACACACACACACACACACACCAGAGAGGACGATCAGAGCGGAGGCAGCAGGTAAACACACACACAGTGATAGAAACACTATATAGCTGACATTTCCTCCCGGCTGCTGCTCGTTTCTCTCTCTCTGTCATTTTAAATGCAAATAAGCGGCGTGTGGCTGGAGAGCTGCAGGAGATGGCTGAGAGGTTATCTGCCATCGATCACTGAAAGCATCCAGACACAGACGACTCCGTCTGGCTGAGAGGACAAACAATCACTATAAAGCACCTGTGCACTGGTTTACCTCACGATTATTAGTGCGTCTGGTTTTATATTTGAATGTATTAAAGGGAAGATGATGAATAAAGTCTGATTTGATATCAGTTTGTTTAGATGTATAGTATATTAAGAGAAAAACTTGCAAGGAAGCATGGAAGTACACTGCTACAACATTAAGGGTTGTATTAAACTCCAAATTAATTTGCTATCCATGTTATTTATTTTTAAATCAACCCTCAAAAAAAAAAAAAAAAAAAAAAAAAACATTAAAATCATATTGAAAATAAATTTTGCATTTAAAGCAGCTTTTATCTACTTTTTAATGATGATTAAGTTTCTATTCGAATTCCTTATTTCTATAAAAATTCAAAATGTTGGCTGTCAATTTTTTTTAAGGCAGGTTTATTCAAATATTCATCAAATAATGAGGACTCTCCCGCAGGTTAAGTGAATAAATGCAATAGTGCACATATTTATTAAAAAAAATTTCCAATCAGAAGTAACCGTTTATTGAGATTATTAGAGGACGCAAGCTAAAAGTGGACCAAAACGATATTGGTTTATTAAACACGTCCCTAATGCACAAGTGCATCATTTTAATCAGCTCAGATTTGTAATTTTAATGCACTTCGTATTTATCGGTGTCTTGTATCTTGTGTTCTTTGCACTGTTTGCACTCTACTTCCTTGCTGTTTGCACTAGTCTGCACACTTTGCACTTTATGTGGCTAAGACACTGTCCTTTTTTGTATTGTGTGTGACTTCCTGTAGCGCCAGGTCCAGGAGAAACCTCTCAAAAAGCCACTCGACTTATTCAAATTAAAAAAAGCGTGCATTTAGGCCCTGCACCAACATCTCAAAGCACAGCCGTACCCCAGTCATGTCGTAGATGTGTGTGGACGCCATCATAGCGGCCCCGACTGGCCCCGTCCTCCTCTCCGGCAGCACCGTGAACAGCTGAGGCGTCTCGTTTCTGAAAACACACACACAAGACTTACATAAGCGGCCGTTTAATCAGACGCTCTCCTCTCCAGGAGACGCCGCTGATAGCTCAAACCTAGAAGCTGATGGCGACCAGCCCACAATCCTGAGCGCTGTCACACGTTAGGAAGAAATGTCACTGGTTCTCGTGTCACATGACCTGCTCCACAGCAGACGTATGGGGTCCGTCAGAGCTCTCAGAGAGTATAAAGATGAATCACAGCACACTGCTGGACTAATTACCCTATAAAGCCCGCTCTCTCTCACCTGATTGATGAATTAAAGTCTTTAAACGGTCGGCGTGATCAGAGGTTCTCTGCAGAACCTGCTCCACACAATCTTCAACATGCCTTCAGTGGTTGAGCCAATCGAGTAAAAGCGCTTTTAATATAAATGCAAAACTGTTCATCTTCGGCTCTCACGCAACGTCAAATCTTCACAGATTTAATATTGTTAGTAATATTTCAAGATGAACACTTACTGGACTGAATTAATGTTTTTTTCCCCACAGCAAGTATGAACTTCAGGCATTTGAGGAACATTTATTAGTTTTTCATCTCCTGATCATCATTGTACCGCATTGCATATGTTTTGAAACCACAGCTGTGTTTATAAAACTAAGCAGCAACGTCACCTTAAGACAAATCATTCGTGACCACTGATATTTATACCAATGTGTCAGTAATCACAAACTGCTATAAAGATATTGAGATAATGTAGACATGTAACTTTTGGCCATGAAAATACCAGCATCTGCACCACATTTCTTGCTAATTATTTATACAATAATATATATATATATATATATATATATATATATATATATATATATATATATATATATATATATATATATATATATATATATATATATATATATATATATATATATTTTTTTTTTTTTTTTTAAATATATATTTTTTATTTATATATATTTTTAAATGTATATATTTTTAAATTAATATATACACATTTAAAATGATATATTACTATATTTGATATTTAATGTTGCTAAAAATGTGTATAAATACAAAAACATGCACGTATATGATAAATCTACACATCAAATATATGTATTTATATTTTTCAGGCCTGATGTATTAAATATGATTTTTAAAAAAAAAATGTATATGCAAACTTTCACATTGTCTACAAGTTTAATTAATTTCACGAGCAGCTGATTTCAAGTCAACAGAAACTCACCCATCCATGGCCTCTTCGATCTTCTTCTTCCTGAGCTCGATCAGCTCTGGAGTCTCCATGCCGGCGGGAACAGAGGAGAAGCCGCCCGGAGTGATCAACCCGCTGTCAAAACACCCAGAGAGAGAGGATCAGTGAGCCCTCGAGACTCAATCACACACACACACACACACACACACACACACACGGAGACGAAGCGCACCTGTCTGCAGGTGTGAAGAAACCCGTTTCATCCGGCTTCTCCTCGTCGCTCTCCTCCTCCTCCTCTTCCTCAGACGACTCTTCGTCAGACGCCTCCAGCTCGCCCCACGGGGTTCGGTCTACTTCCTCCTCCTCTGCTTTGGCCTGTCAACGTCAGACGCAACAAACAACTGAATCAACCTCTGCGTGTAATATATACAGGAAATGTTCAGTTTGATGACTCACAATGAAAACCTAAAGAGGTCATGTAATGCAATTTGAAGTTTTCCTGTCTCTATGGAGTCTTACAAGCCGTTAGTGCATAGATAAGATCCCTAAAGTTGAAGACTAGAGTTTTAAAACCCAAGAGATACTCTTTATAAAAGTTATGAGGTGATGAAACAACAAAAAAAGTCATGATGAACGGTATTTGTGTCTCTGGATGCAGGAAATGCCTTATTTGTACTGGATTTGATCACATTATGGTAAAAGGGTGTAAGATTTTCTTTAAACAAGGTATTCGCCCAATCACACCGCACTGGACAGCAATAAAGCACATATTCGGGACGTGATCTGTAGTTCACTCACATGGAAGTCTATGGCGTTGGTCCCAAACACGTCTCCGTACAGAGGTCTGCCCGTCTCGTCCACAGGAGGCTTACCCCAACCGCCCGCATGATACCCGAACGAACAGCCCTGAAACACAGAGACGCCTCACTTAACACAGCACTGCTTTCCACGACCTCTACACCAACGAGAGAATCGTTTCTTGTTCGAGTCAGGTCTACTAACTGAGACTGATGCGTCACACGTCACTCAATGCATAACTACAGAAAAACAAACTACACCGTTTGGCAATTTAACAAAAAACCTTGAAATGGTAGAGATCACAAATAAACTAAATACGCAATATAAAGTATTTGAATGCATTTACTTTCTAAAAATTGCTATAAAAAAATAAATGCATGCTATTTCAGAACCTAAAAACCTCCGTCCATTTATATCTCTCTCTCTCTCCATCAGAAAAAGCATCCTTTTTAGATTAAAATCATCATTTAAACAACGTTTGTGGAGGCAAAATAATGCAAATGATAAAATAAAACGAAACGTTTTCGGACTAATCAGTGGGCAAATACTGCCGATGGCTATGTTTAATAAAGTGAGAAAAGAAAAATTATTTCCACACACACAAAAGCAAGCAATCTATAATAAAACTGTACGCAAACGTGTATGAAAAGTTAGTTTTCCAATGATCTGTGTGCGTGTCTGACCTCGGGGATGGGGGCGTTGAGGCCCGGGATCTTCAGGTTGGGATACGAGGGAGGAGGTCCGTATCTCTGCATGGCAATCAGCCACGGCGGAGGAACTTTATGAGAGTTCTGCGGAGACAAAAACGCATTTTAAAGCGCAACTAATCACGCAGGTGCCCGAACGGCTCTCCCGCTCTTTCAGCGACAGCTGCTCTGACTCGAGCACTCACGGGTCCCGTGGGCATCCCCAGAGCGATACGCAGCTCCCCGGACAGATCGCCTGGTTTCTTCTCTTTCAGCCGCGTCTCGAACTCCTTGCCCTGCAAACACCAGACGGGGGTTACTCACGCTCCGGGAAGCGTCATCTCAAACATTGGGCGACTCGAACGCACCTCGTAATACAGGTCCCCGTGTATCGTGAGCTTGGGCTTGATCTGCCACTTGAAGAAGGCGTCGTGCAGCTTCTGGTAGTCGATGTCGATCTTCCCCATCTTGGGCCGAACCTTCTCTCTCATCTTGGTCTTCATGGTTTTGGCGTCTTCCTACGGGGGGCACGGAGACGTCAGCGCCGGGAAAAGAATCGGCCCGGAGCGTTAATGTTTAAATTGACCGCATTCGCAGTATTAGAAACTTCAGTCGAGCGCGGGTCTCTTGTGAAAACACGAGCGCTGAAGCACGGAAAAGATCACACGGCAGAATCCTCACCAGCTCCTGTGTCATGTTTACAGATTTTATTAACGTCTGCACGCACTTTTTTTTTTTTAAACCATATCTAAAGGAGGAAAAGTCACGCAAGCTTGTTTTTAGGCCCGTCACGATAACTTTGCAGGGCGATATTTCTCCGTAAATAACTGCGATAAGCGACACGGCCATTTTAAGATCCTTTTACGCCACTGAAAGCGTAATCATAAAATAACAGCATAATAAAGAAAGCGTGTAGGCCTTCTTGCAGTCGACAAACAGCTCAATATATACTCTGACGTGACACTGTACCTTCTCCTGCAGGGCCTCTCTCATCTCCTGGATGCCGGTTCTCTTGATGAACTCGGGCAGCTCAAACGGAGGTTTCTCGATGCCTCTCTTGCCCTGCAGGTACTTCCTCTTGAAGCACCAGTGGCGCGGCACGGGCACCGTGTTCCTGGTGGCCTTCAGGTGGACCAGCAGCTTGGGCTCCTGCGCCGTCACGTCGTGCATCTCCACCACGTCGGGACGCGCCACAAGCTGACAGACGGGAGCGCAAACGTTACTTAACAGCGGTTATATCAACTACGCATTTACTTGCATTTTGTGCACTTTGCATGTTTTTACGTTGTTCTTATTTTTAAAACGTTGCGCAATTGACCCGTCTATTACACCTTAACTCATCCTTAAACCTACTCATACCACCAAACCTGTCCCTAACTTACCCGTATCTTCGAAAGCTGTACAACCTGAACAAAATAAGTACAATCAAGTACACAGCAGATAATCCCACTTAACATAAAGTGTGACCAAGACCGCTCATTGTTATGCATTTCATATTAAACTTATTAGATCACCCCAAATTTGGTGATGATGCACTTTAAAGCAATTTCTTCAGAAGAAAACTGGAGAAACGTAGGTTGCATCAAGTGGATACGGTGCTGGATGCTCTGCAGTGAATGGGTGCCGTCGGAACGAGTCTAAACGGCTGATAAAAACCATCAATAATCCACACCACTGCACATCAGATAAAGAAAAAATACCCACGTTTGATATTTTAACTTTAAAATAAACTAATGGCTGTAATAAGTGCATGATGCATTGTAACCGTTTCCCTCTCATGCCAAAAACGAGCCACATCTCTGTATAGAGCTAGCTTGTCTTGTAAATGGTGTTATTATTTGATGGCTCTCCTGGCTATTATGATGTCAGACAATGTTATAGACTCGATGGAAGCAAACGATTGCAATTTAAAAAAAAAAAAAAAAATGGATTAATGGATTTGTTTTCTTACAAACGTGCAGCTTTTCATCTCACAAAACATCAACTGATGGACCGGAGTGGTATGGATTGCAGTTACATTTTTATTGAGTTGTTTGGACATTTTGACGGCACCCATTCACTGCAGAGCATCCGCCGGCCAGACAGTGATGTCATGCTAAACATCACCAAAAATGCTAAATGCCTCCAAACGCGTTTCCATGAAGAAAGACCCACAATCTTCACTTGACTATTCCTTTAAGCACATTTAGAATAATTTATTTTTTTAATGAACCAATTTTTCCTTTAATATAGATTTTAACCTTAAAAAAAAAAGGTACAAACTCTGGTAATTTTGATAAAAATGAAGAGAAGAGAAAGAGAAAAGGCACATTTTGTCACCTGTTTGAGCTCTGCCACCGTCAGCCGGTTCATCCTCCTCAGTTTCTTTTTAGACAACTTGGGCATGTCCTTCTTGGTTTCCTGTCAAACAGGAAACAGACGGGGGTCAGACAGAAACGCCTCCAAGCTGAAGCACGAGATCCGGAAGCGCTCTTCAGCTCACCTCATCGCTGTCGTCGCTGTCCTTCTTCTCCAGCTCGAACCCTTTCTTCTTAAACGACAGGATTTCTGGCTTTTCGGGCTTCTCCGGCTCCTTTTCCTTCTCCTTTTTCACATCATCTGTCAGCTGTGGTAGAAAGTTATTTTCGGTCTTTAAAAACAGGTGAATGAAGCGGGACGGGTGTCAAACTGTGATGGACGAGTATGAATTATGAAGTCCGAAACCAAACACGCTTCATTATTTATGCTTCCTCATATCAGACAAGGTTCTGCGTGGAGTTCAGGTAGTTCTGCTCTCTGAAAGCTACAGGACCAGACTCAAAACATCACCAGATCTAGCACTTTCTGACCTTGAACGCCTCGAAGATCCTCTTGAAGATGATGTAGTTCGGGTCGTAGATCGCAGGCTCCTCCGTCACGTATTCGATCTCCACCTCGGGCTCCTTGTCGCGGCTCTCCTCTTTCTTTTTCTCCTCCTCCTCCTGCTGCTGCCTCTTCTTTTTGTTCTTCTTCTTCCTGTTCCGGCGCTTCCGGTTTTTCTGCAGGTAAACGAGGAGGAATTCAGTCAGAGCTTGCAGGACAGCAGGTTCGATCAGACAGAGCTTCGCAGACGCTGCTAAAAATATACACACACGTAAGGAAACCTACATCTTTTTTAGAAAGACCACTTTCATCGTCGTCATCCGAGTATCCGCGGGCAGAGGAACTATTCAGATCCATGTCGCCGGACTCGTCGTCGTCATCTTCCTCTGCAGATAAAACCAGCAACAGAAATATTTTCTACGCTCTTTAAAGCACTCTTCTGCTATGAAAAGATTGCAGCATATTCAGATTAACCAGATAAAATGACAAAATGTATCTAGAATGTGTGTGTGTATATATATATATATATATATATATATATATATATATATATATATATATATATATATACATATATACATATATACATATATACACACATATATATATATACATATATATATACACATATACATGCACACACTTCAAGACAATTTTCCCTGATCTCATTCATTCCTCACTGTTTACAAACTGCCTCAAAATAGCGTTTCTCCTTCTGATAATTACACCGCGCTCAAGTGCTCTCGACTCATAACTACGATCATTAGCGACATTAATGCGGCGTTCGAGCATGAAATAAACCCGTGCGGGTTGGCAGCCGGAGCTGGTAATGACCTGTAGGGGCGACGCTGAGCTGCTCCTGCCTCATTTCCTTCAGCTGCAGGATCTTCTCCAGAGCCTGAGGAATCTTCGGCCCGATGCCAACATCTTCACCCTGCCACGACTGAACAAAATCGAGAGATCAGCGATCGGGTTTACGTCAAAATCGGCCGCGCACTGAGGCTTTCGGGGTCTCGCACCTCTCTGGAGTCTTCTCCCGGAGGGGCCGGGACTTTCTGCCGTTGACTGACAGACGGGGGCAGCAGGGACATACCTGGAGGGACGGGGCCACTCTGAGGACCAACTACAGGAGGACAGAAAGTAAAAAAAAAATCACTTATCAGAAACAGGCTACAGGCAAAAAAAGTAAACAAAATAAAATGAATAAATACAAAGTTATTAACTTACACCCTATGTTGATGGAATACACTGCAAACTTGTTTTTAGCGTTACATTTTTACATGTTTACCAGAAAATAAACCCGATCATTCATTTTGAGAAAACCACCTTTAAAAACATGTGCCGTAATTAAAATCTACGTTCACTGAAACGAGTTACGAAAAGCCAAATGCGTCCATAACCTCAAAATCAACCGGCGCTAGAAAAATGGTGCTTGCCTCCAGTGGCTTGTCTTTATAAACTCTGTAACACTTTACAACGAAGGAGCCATTTGTTAGCATTAACGGACAACGAAGGATGCGTTACAGTGCGTGTTCATCTTTGTTAATGCTGGCTAATAAAAACACGATCATTCATTGCTACTTCACGGTGAATTAACGTTAATAAACCACTCTGATGGAGCATTAGTAAATCAGCCTCAACTAATATTAACAGATGCCGCTGAAGTACCGCTCATTCTGAGTTCGTTATAGAAGTGCTATGACGTATTCTCCGATGCTGACCTCTGAGAGGTGGGATGGGGGGCAGGAGGTTGGGTCGGGGTCCCAGCTCGGGTCCTCTGGTGCCTGGCGGCGCTCCCTGCTGGATTTTAGCGAGTTCCTGCTGCCTCTCGTGTTCCAGGAGCACCGCGGCCTGAGAGACAGACACAAACACTCACTGGAACGGCCGAAGTGCAACTCGCCTGTCCGTATTACATTTCTTCCCGTCACCAGGAGGACTCGGCATCTCAGTGCGTGAGGTATAGGTTTTAAACTTAACATCACAGACAACACACACCAAAACATCTGGAATAGTTTCAAAGATCTGTAAGATTTGTTACTTGTACCTCTTATGCTCAACATTTATTTGATAGAAACATTTATATATATATATATATATATATATATATATATATATATATATATAACTATTTCCCATGTACATTTTAAAACAATTACTGTGATGCAAACAATTTTAGCTTCATTACTCCAGTCTTCAGTGGGACACGATCAGTATATTAGGATCATATCTGATACTGTATCAGAATATATTTAATATATTATGCTAATATTAATATTAATATATTTACGATCAGTTCAATAGTTTTGTAAAAATTGTGATCCATTTATTAGGATTTTTTGACGAATAGAAATTAATATTATACAAGCCTCAACTGACTTTTGATCCATTTAATGCGTGCTTTTTTTATTGCTATTAATCAAATAATTTTGTATAAATAATCACACTGAGGTTTGAACGGTAGTGCATGAATTAAAATCACGATCATAGTTGAAACTGCTCGTGCAATACGACAAGTATTTTCTCACCCGTTTCTGCTGCTCTAGGAGCTCCTGCTCCTTCATCTGCTCATCCATCCCACGTGAATCACCCTGAACACACACACACACTTTAAACAACACCTTCATACACTCCTAACTGTGCTCGACACAAACTGCTCTGTAGTTATAAATGTAACGAATGCGTCTTATTATTGTGAAGAGCGATCGTGTCCGTCTCACCCTCACCTGCGGCGCTCTGTCGTCGTGCTGCATCATGCCGGGCGGCTCCAGGCCCATGTGGATGGGTGGAGGACCGCCCATCATGTTCATGGCCTGCATCATGTTCATGCCCGGCGGAAGGGGCATAGAGGGCATCGGAGGCATGGGCGGCAGACCCGGCATCTGAGACACACACACACACAACACGCTCAGAGGACGCGGCAGAGACGCTCACAACTAATTGAAACAATCAAAAACAAAAGGTGGCCGTACCGTAGTGGTCATGACCTTGTCTTCTCCTCCTTGCACGTTCGGCTTAGTTAAGAGCATCCCAGACTGCAGAAGAGATTGAAGACGTGCTCAGTAAAAGCCAAAGAGACGCATGTCACGAGTTTAAAAGCCTGCGTGAGTTACCTGTGCGTACGATTTCAGTCTGTCTATGAGCTCCTCTCTGGGACCTGAAGAACAGAAAACTCATAATTAAAGATACAGCAGTATGCGGTTTTACCATTTATGGCAAAAATCATGAAGATATTTCGTAAAATTCCTACTGTAAGTAATCATATATCAAAACTACTTTATTGATTAGTAATATGCATTCTAAAAACTTCATGTGAACAACTTTAAAGGTGCTTTATTTATTTTTTGCAACCTTAGATTTCAGATTTTGCAGCAGGTATATATCAGCCAAATATTGCACTATCATAACAAATAGACGAGAAGCTTGCTTATTCGGTTTTTAGCATAAAATAGATAATAAATAACACTTAAGGCCGGTTTTGTGGTCCAGGGTTAACACCAGACTGAACTAAACCTAGTTTAAAATGAGTATGATGTGTGGTGGGTGAGTAAAAGTGCAGTATTTAAATCAGTTTTTGAGCGTTACAACACACAAACATTCAACACTTCGTTTACTCTTAGCTTATGTTACTCGCACGCGTAACTCAATCGCACTAATTAAGTTACGTAAATACATTTTCCCATAAGGTATATTCACGCACTTTAGCGCGAAGTTTAGCGCAGTAAAGGCCCGAGCGGCACACGGGGACATAACAGGCTAAGCGGCTAACGCTAGCTAGCGAGGGAAAAAACCCGAACCCAAATTCGTTCGCAGAACTCGCGCGCAAACCCGCCCGTCTCACCCATGTTAGGTGCTCCAAACTCGGCCAGTTTGGCCTGCAGCTCGCCGTGGGTCCATGTGTTAAGATCTGCGCTGGAGTCAGCGCCCGGCGGCCCGTCGCTAGCCATGATGAAGCTCCGCGGATCAAACGCGTTCAGGCGCAAGGGATCACGGGAACGCCACGCACTTCCTCATGGGGCTTGTCGTTCGTTACGTCGACGGCCGCGTGCCAATAACGAGCGATCTTATTTGTTTGGCTTTGGTCGTGTTGATGAATCTAAAGGATACATGTTTTCTAATAAATCTACTTATTTCATACACGCGTGCAAATCTTCGTCTTCATGTTTCCTATATCTTTAAAGATCGGAAGTATTACTTGGATACATTTTCTACTTCCTGCAACGTTAAAGCCTTAAATTAAGATATAACAGTATGTACAGTGTTTGTTCCTATAATGTCCTATAATGTACAGTATGTTCTGCAACTGGTTGTAAAAATAAACTACAAAAGTTTATATTACCCCTAGTATATTTTTTCATGTTTTTTTCTTCAGTTTTTTTAATTTTGTGTTCTCTATTTATTTTTGTTTTGTGATTTTCTTGTTACCAGGGTTGTATATTTTTGTATACTTGTCGGAAAAAGGGAAAAGGACGTCAGCGTGTGTGTGTGTGTGTGTGTGTGTTTAATGGCCTACTTAAAACCGCGACAAAAGTTTTTTAATTCAGGGTCCAACGAAGCAGTGATATCTTAACATCACAAACATATCTAACCTTTGGGTTCCCATAAAGCTCTGGGAGGTTAGATTTGGGTTATAAAAATGAAAAAGAAAAAATATTAGGGTCGTGAAAAAAAAGAAATAGCCTACGTCAAAGTTCTGCGTGTGCTCGAATATCGCTAGCTTGTTTGAGTCGGTCTTATTTTCCGTTTTAATTTTGGTATTTAAAGTTGTAATAAATTTGTATTGGTTTTTCATATGTATAAATGTCCTTTATAATTTTTTTATTATCAGTTATCTATCTATCTATCTATCTATCTATCTATCTATCTATCTATCTATCTATCTATCTATCTATCTATCTATCTATGTTTTAATTATGGGATGCGTTTGCCATGTTCTGTCTCTAGGTGTCGGTCTTGAGGGGAAACTTGAGAAGAAAGAAATCTTATAGTGATTTTATAGTTTGTAAATAGTTTATACGTTTATATGCAACCATTGGTTATGTTTATCACGTTTATTAAATATATATAATATTTCCAACCGCGTTTCTCTCGTTTTGTGATGATAGCGTTTTTTCCGCCGCGGTGCGTCGCGTCGAACGCGTAACCGCGATCTGTGATTGGTCGGCCGCGCTTCCATCCCCGGCTCCGGGACGCGTTTATAAACGCATTGCGCAGACGCGCCCGGATCCGCCGTCGCGCTTCTGCGGGGAGAAATCAAACCACACGAACTCCAGATTTTCAGAGGATCCAACCAAAGTCTGCTCAGACTCGGAAGTGCGCCGCAGATCGAGGCGCGAGGTGAGTCCGTTTCCTGCACGCGACACTTTCACACTTTGTTTCACTTTTGGGCTCTCTCTCCTGTTCTCTGACGGCAAATGCGCCTCGCGTAAAGTTTGCGTTGTCGGAATGATTGTTGGTCGGGTAAAAGCCGCCTTGGCATCTTTTAGAGTTTAAAAAAAGGTTGCGTCCAAAAAGGTGGGTGTTACTTCGTTTCCTTGTTTTGCAAACTGGCCTTTATTGGCTCTGGTGTTAGTCGCGTGCACGCGTCGCTGTTATGAAGCGAAAAAAATCCAGTAGCGCGAGTGCGTGCGTTCACGCGCAGCCGAATCCGTTTCTAAGAGCTGATGATCTTTGTTTGCGTCTAGATTGAATTCGCATTGACTTCTCTCTAGCATCTAAATAGTCTGAGGCTGAATGCATGCATGCACGCACGGCTATTAAAAGCCCTTTAAACACACACACACACACACACACACACACACACACACACACACACAGCTGTTGTGGTCAGGGTGGGTTTACAGAACGACATGGGAAATGATGAAAGCAAGGACTGTTTCACCATATAACCCTATTATTTCTTATCTAGCATCCACACCCAGACTGCTTTGGTAGCACCAAGGAAAAACCTGCAGTGTTACTTCGGTTTAACCGTTTAGGTGCCACGGACTCCGTAGAAAACCTTTCGGCGCTTGTGTTTTATCCGGCTTGCATCACACCTGGATGTAACCTGAGACGCAGAAGTGTTAGTCTGCCCTGGTTGTATCACAGCAGACACTAAAGCAGCGTTTCCACACCACTATTTACAGGAGGAAGAGAGGGCATGTGCCGCGGCTTACAGGAGTCAAACCGCAGAGGGAAGAGTGTTATTGTGTGTGTATATGAGAGTAAAGAGTGCAGTGACTGCTGGGTGTTGTCTGTGAATTTTATGAGAGACGATCAGGCACACCCTAAATACAAGGAAATCCTACCTGTAGGCTACAGTGATTAATGTGTGTGTGTGTGTGTGTGTGTGTGTGTGTGTGTGTGTGTGTGTGCACATATGCACAAAGAAATCTATTCTGTTCTAGTCTTTTCAACACATGATATAATACGGCTGGTGTTCCAGTACGGGTTTGAGGTCTAGTTTTCCCTCTCTATTGGATTGCCTCGCTCTGATTGGATCTTTTCAATGAGGTTTGGCGGCGTGTCTTTACTCGTCTCTCGTCAGCCCGTCCTTCGCCAGAGACCGATTCGGTGGTTTTGGTTCGGTTTCGTCTGGTAAAGTCCGTCCCGAGTGCCCTCACCAGCAGGTACCGGGGCGTGCGTGTTTCACGAGGGTGGATCCCGCCGGGTTAACGATAGAGCCAGTCGAGAAACACCCAGGACTGCGTTTCCCAGAAGCTAAAGAAAGCAGCCGTCTCTGCAGATTGCGCTTGAGATGTTTTCTGGGAAATGCAAAATGCCAAAAGTAGGTTGTAGGTTACCCGGTTACTCTTTCTCCATGGTTTCATCCAAAATGAAATGCACAGGGATAAAACGGCTACTAAAACGGATCACAAAAAATATAAATGTGCAATTTTTAAAGGATAAAGACGACTACTATCTTCTTGTAAAACGTTTGCTCTTATGAATCTGTTTTTGATGAAGTCAGGCCCGAGTGCCCTCACCAGCAGGAAGGGCTGTATTTGTAGGAAGCCCGTTGTTTTTGTGCCATGCATACGCTCGTGTATATACTTGGGCCTTTCTGTGCGAGTAAGTATTGATGATATGAGTCCTTTGGGAATCTCAGCTCATTTACTCTGCTGGGTGATTTATGAGAGATGTCTGGAGATTCGCCAGGAGCGCCTTGACATCGATTCTCGTCCCGAGAGACCGGGAGACGTTCGGAAAAGAGCTGGCGTGAACCGAGCGAAACCTTCGAACCGAAGAAAAGCATCGCTGAAGACCCGAAGCATGGTTTGCAATGGTCTCCTGGCTTTCAGCTCGGGGTGCTGCGCTAATGCTAAGTCAAGCCCTGACTCAGTTCAACATGCTCTTGGCAGCTCTGGGTCTTTCCGTGAATCTCACGCACCACACCCTTCCACCGCTCCACTTTCCCTCGTTGTTCTGGAGGTCTCTCACGAGCACGGTCCCGTAAAACTCCAACAGATGAGTAGAGTTGAAGCTTGACCGATATTCAGCCCTTAATGTGAACACAGGCCAGGCTAATATTTGTCTGTGGTTGAACAAACAAAGTGAGCGGTACTCGGTTCCTCTGGTTTACCGCAGTGTGAGATCCACGATTAGAGGAGAGGGAAGGTATTAGACCAGTTTAACAAGCTCATCCTGTCATTGCTGGCCGATTGGGTGCTCTGCAGCGAATGGGTGCCGTCAGAACGAGAGTCTAGGTCGTGACGGCAGAGGTCAAGCTTCGTTTGAAAGGAATGCGAGTTTATTCTGCTCGACAGAAGTCTCATGTTTAGCTGTGGGAAGCTTTCTTAGGTTGAGGACACGAAACTCCTATTATGCGCCATTTATATACTGTAGACAGCATTTCGCTTTTTTGGGCGAAAATAGGAGTTTTATGTTCTCAACCTGAGAAAGCGCCCCAAAAAACGCCATTATATACTCACTCTTAAGTTCTTCTAAACCTGTGGGAGTTTTCTTCTGCTTAACGAAAATGATGAAGAATGCTCTTGACCAAACGGTTGACGGTTGCCGTCGACGATGCAATGTATTTTTGTATTTTGAGTAAATGCATGTAAAAACATCTATGTACGTACGGTGTGGTAACTCTCTTTTTAAGCTGTTATTTTGGATTATTAAACACAGTGCGGAAATGCTTTCCTGAGATCTGAACAGTAGCAATGAGCGTTTAATTTGGTTTTTTTTAAGAAAAGTACCGGCCAAATGTAATTGTACCCACATTGTGTGGCTGAGAAACTGAAAATGTACTATAAATGAACTAGTCTGGAAACGTGCGGCCGCTTTTTAACGAAATATGGGGTTAAGTTTGGCTTGAAAGCATCATAATTGTATAATAACGGAATCCATTTAAAACCTCTTCTTCTTCTCTTTTCCAGGACGTCCGATCCAGATCTTTACCTGCAGCCTATTGAATAAATGACATCCAGCATCACCTTCAGCTTTGAATTAACGTACTCATTTCCTGCGTTGTGATTGGCTCGCCTCTGCCCCTTCCTCCGCTCTCATTGGCCGCTTGGGATTAAGTCATATCTGTTACTGCCGGCCCCAGTGAAGCGGCTGGAAACATGGAGCCCATGTACGCCACAGGCATGGCGGCGAAGCTGCGGAGTCAGTGGGACCGGGACGCCGGTTTGGGTCAGAACCACAATGCTCTGAAGTTCTTGGGGCAGGATTACGGCTCGCTGAGGGCCCAGTGCCAGCAGACCAGGACCCTGTTTGAGGAC
This sequence comes from Puntigrus tetrazona, assembly GCF_018831695.1. Lineage (NCBI taxonomy): Eukaryota > Metazoa > Chordata > Actinopteri > Cypriniformes > Cyprinidae > Puntigrus > Puntigrus tetrazona. Next base: position 7,254,593 of record NC_056705.1, on the reverse strand, counting down.
CCGCTGTTCTCGGCCAGCGCTGCTTCTCTGGGATTCAATGAACTGGGTCCAAGGTCCTCCAAGACGCATGGCGTGCGGTGGATGAGGCCGACGGTGAGCTGCCCGCCAGGGCCGTCAAATACCGCTTCCTGCGTACTCCGTCGCTTCCTGTTGGTCCTCTGCTCTTGCATTTGCTTTGTTTTATGAGAACAGGATGCAGACGAGTTGGTTTCTTCATCAGATTTGGAGAAATGCAGCATTGCTCAGCAGTGAATGGGTGCCGTCAGAATTAGAGTCCAAACATGAAAATATCACGATAATCTACACCAGGCCTTTGTGAAATAACAAGCAAACTTTAAACCGTTTTCCATTTCCATTCCGTTTCCATTGGGAAAAAGTCAATTTCCTGATTTCTCTCCCATCAAAATCCATCCACATGTTTTCCTAGTGCTCTGCTGGCTTGTCAACGGCGCAGATTTCTCTCTTGATTCAGACCAGACCACTTTTTCACCAGAGGAAGCTTTATCACAGATTATGGGCTCCCCGTGATATTTTGGCCAGACGTAACGGTTTGGAGATGGATCTGTTTTTTTAAGAAACACACGGAGGATTGTCGTGATGCTGTTTGGACTCTCTTTCTGACGGCACCCATTCACTGCTGATGCCGTATTTCGCCGAATCCGTTCTGATGAAGAAACCCCATCAGGCCATTCAAGATAAAGATGGTTTTGGGTAAACTTGTCTTTTTTTTTTTTTTTTTTTTTGCATGAGCTGTTTCTCTACTGTTCACACGTTCCCTAGTTGAACCTTTCGCTCTGTTTTTTCACTCTCTGAACACATTCGTAAGCGCTTCTGCGCGCGATGGGTCACCTCTACTGTCAGCGTCCCGCAGGACTTCATGGCTTCTAGTCAGTTCATTAATGCATGGCTTTATATAACCGAGTCTCTCGTGCTTTTTTTGCTAGATGTTCAAGAGCTGTAATGATTTGTCAGGGAAAACATCTACTCATTATGCATTCATTTATCCATTCTGCTTTGCCGCATGTGCGTGTCTATATATATATATATGTATATGTATATATATATGTATATGTGTGTGTCTGTGTGTCTGAATGAGAGACACAATGATCTGCGTTCTGTCGTTCTGAAAATGCAAATCTAATTTGGCGTCACGCGTGTGTTTGCAGGAGATTTGCATGCGTCCTCAGTTCATCATGGACGGAGCGACTCGTACCGACATCTGTCAGGGAGCTCTGGGTGAGTCTGATTTCACCACACTACAACCTCAACCAGCTGTTCACTTACTAGTCCACACTTTCACTGTCTTTCACAAGGTGCCGCTGGGAAAATTTTTATTAAAGACTTTTTTAATCTCACGAAGGCCGCATTTATGTGATCAAAAATACAGTAATATTGTGAATAATTCTTAGAATGTAGCATAACAGTTTTCTAAGTGATTATATGTTAAGATATAATTTAAGCTGCATTTTCAGCATCATTACTGCAGTCCTCTGCGTCATGTGATCCTTCAGGAGCTGATTTGCTCCTTGAGAAACATTTATGATTATTAACTTTTGAAAACAATTGTAATGCTTCATATTTTTGTAAAAACTGATTTTTTTTATTTTTTTTTTGTAAATCAGGATTTTTTTTAATGGCACTTTTGAGCAATTTTAATGCATTCTTTAATTTTATTCAAAAATTACTTTTGAACAGTAGTGTATATAAAATAAATTGCATAGTCAATACTTCAACTTAAGAAAAAAGACTGTAATTTATATATTTAAAAAAAATATATATATTTTTTTTTTTATTTTTTTATTTAATTATTATTATTATTTTTTTTTTTTGCAGAATATATACATTCACTCATGCACAACATTTAAAAAGATGCATTTCAATTAAAAATGTAACATTACAAACTGGATATTACAAATAAATCCACCATCTGGTATGTGGTGTATTTCAAGACGCTTGAAAAGGGAAGGCTGTAGTAAAGTACAGTGTTGTTTACTTTTAAACGCATCGTCTCGTTCATAATTAAAGCCCTGACCCTGCGGTCATTAAACAAAGAGCTGCTTGTCTCATAATGCACTGTACGGCGTTTCAACATGTAAAACCCCGAGCCGTGATTGGTCAGGATGTGTGTGACTGCTGTTGTGCTTTTAAAAGCTTTAGGAAACATGCAAACCGAATGTCTGACTGTCCTCTTTTGTATTTGCTTTGTTTGGGTCAGATGGCTATTTTAAGTTACTCGCACGTTCTCTGGGATGTAATGCGCTCAAAATGGCGCTAGGGCGACACATTATGAAACGCACGTATTATTTTCATTTTCTTTGCGTGCAGAAAGTGTGTTTCATATCGTTACGGTCGAACCACTGAAGGCAGATCCACAGTTCCTCAATCGTTTTACGTACTCTTTCACAGAAAGGCTTCCTGCTGTTGGTGTTAATACATACAGTGATATTTACACACACACAGATTAATTTTTTTTTTTTTAATAAATAAAAATTGTACACACACACACACACACACACACACACACACACACACATATATATATATATATATATATATATATATATATATATATATATATATATATATATATATATATATATATATATATATATATATATATATATATATAATAATAATAATAATAATAATAATAATATAAAAAAATATAAAAATATATAATATATATAAAAAAAAAAAAAAAAAAATATATATATATATATATATATATATATATATATATCTCACCTGTTGTTTGTGTGTGGTGTGTCTTTCTCAGGCGACTGCTGGTTGCTGGCGGCCATCGCGTCTCTGACCCTGAACGATGACCTCCTGCACCGCGTGGTGCCGCACGGACAGAGCTTCGACGGAGGATACGCCGGGATATTTCACTTTCAGGTGCGTCGGAGTGACGAACACCACACCGACAGGGAGAGAGAGCGGCTTTATAATACACCAAAATCAAGCTTTTAAAAGCTTGAGCTATAAAGAAGCTTTTTTGGTTCCCCAAAAAACTTCCAAAAAGAGTGAAGAGTTCCAAAAAGAACCTTTTTTTTGAACCAAGAATTCTAAAAAAAAAGCTTGTTTTTTTTCAGTATTTAGAAGCTTGGAAAGATGTTGGATGTTAAAGGTTCTTCATGGAACCGTGGGTTCTAGTAAATGGAACAAGCTTCATATGTTTAGGGCCGATAAGGTTAAGATGCAGTTGTTTCTGTGGGATTTCATCAGCTCTGTTTTGCTGTAAAGTACCCATGAACTTTGCTCTGTAAACACTCCAACATGAGCAGCGCTGTACAGGTGGTATAAAAGAAAGAAGCGCTGTTTGGAGACGGTCTGTTTCTCGTGTGTGTGTGTGTGTGTGAGTGGTGAATTATTGTGCTGACGTGTGTGTTTCTGGCGAGGGGCGGTGCTGCTCACTGCCGTTCAAATAACCTCAATGAAGTGGCAGAGAGGATTGTGGGTAATGAGATGACATAGCATGCCAAGAATCCTTTAGTTTGTACAGACGGCAAATGATGACACGCTATAAAACCCAGCTCATTTGAGAAATACAATGGTGACGAACACTTAAAATGCATGTTAACGTTACGAACGCTGCTACTGTGCTGCAAGTCTGAATACAAACGTATCGCTACTTTTATTTAGTGCTTTGGAGAAGAGTAAAGCAGTGCAGTCCCGCAAAAGGACTGCACTTTTGCACACACACACACACACACACACACACACACAGATGCTCTAAAAACACACACGTGTTTAATGCATGGTTGAGCATGTGAACAAAACACAGGATCCAAATATGTTCATTAATGCGTCTCTCTCTCACACACACACACACACACACACACACACTGCTAGTTCTGAGTTCTGGCTCATCTGGGACTCGTTTAGATTAAATTAGAAGCAGAAAGGCAGGGAGTGTGTGTAAAACCTGATTATGAGAGAGAGAGTGAATGAGTGAATGAATGAGTGAATGACTGAGAGACTGCAGACTGCTACAGAGATTCCCTCTGGATCATAGAAAATACATTGTGTGTATGGACTGTTCTTGCTGTTATATGACCCTTTAGATGTTTTACACTGAACTGCTTTCATGAAGATTGCATTTTTCCAACTTATACAAAAGCATCACATCCGTGCATATATTTGATCAGGATAGCAAAACGTGTAGTTATGTAAAATGTACGTTTATACGTGGTATTTTTAATTTTTATAATATTTATTCTCTCTCTCTCTCTCTCTATATAATATATATATATATATATATATATATATATATATATATATATATATATATATATATATATATATATATATATATATATATATATATATATATATATATATATTATTATTATTATTATATATATATAAAAATGTCTTGAAGTCTCTCTGATGAACCCAGGAAGCTTCTCAGCACTGATCCGATGCAGCAGAGTTTGAGCTTTATCTGTAGTTAATGTTTTATCTGTGCATTTTTATCATTTATGTGTCGGCGTTATCTCCTTGCTTCGCTTTCATTGGCTTTTGAGTTCCTGCAAAAAAATAACGTTATCACCTACAGAAATGTACCATGCTTACACATTTCGTACATCATCATGATACTTTCACGTTTATGAGGTCTAAAGCCTAAAGTAAAGTACTCGATCATTTAGCTGTGGGAACCAGAAGAGCTGAAGTGCAGCTAGTTTCTGGTTTAGTTTGAAGCGTTCGGTCCCTGCAGCACATGCTTGAGATTCCCGAGAAACATGAAGCATCTTTAAGATAACAGACTGGGGTTACGCTATCAGTCGCTGCAGAATATCTCCACGCTAATGGATGTGTAATAAGTTTAATGGTAATCTACAGATGTGATTATTAGCTGGTTACAGAGCAGGAAGATGGCTGTGTTTGAGAGAGATGCTGTGTGCGCCGCCTGCTGGACATAACAGTTTCATAAAACCTTTCAGAGAAGATGAAGAAGTGAGCTATTAAATGATTATTATTTTGGTTTGTTTTTATATTATTGAGATCGATTGATCATTTATAAAGAACGTTTTGGGATATATATATATATATATATATATATATATGAGTACAAAACATTAAATGATATCCTAGGGAATTGTTTTAAAGCAACAGGACCCTATTCAGCATGTATTTATATTCTCATATATATATATATATATGACACTGTTTTAAAAAAATAAAAATTAATAATAATTTAAATGTGTTTATTTATAAAGTATATATAAATATACATGCATGTATATATTTCAGAAAAATGTTTATATATTAAATGTAATTGTCAAAAGAAATATATTAATGTAAATATATACTGTGTGTGCATTTATTTATACACACACACACTTAATAAATGCACAAAAAACACAATATGCAAACAAATACTTCTGTTTTGCTTGTGATTTACTCACTTGATAGCACTATTGATTTTAAGCGGTTGTTTTAAAAACTAAAAAATAGTTCTTCAGTGGCATCCCTGTGTGTTTTATCCGGAGCGTGCGGTCGTTCGAGGAGTGCCTCTGAACGTCTCTGTCTGTAGTTCTGGCAGTTCGGCGAGTGGCTGGACGTGGTGATCGACGACCGCTTGCCGGTGAAGGACGGGAAGCTGCTGTTCGTTCACTCGGCGGAGGGCGGGGAGTTCTGGAGCGCTCTGCTGGAGAAGGCCTACGCCAAGTACGACCGTCCTCAGCCGTTCCTGTGAACCGAGCGCGGGTTAGCTGCACTTCTTCAGTCTGTTTGCTTCCCCGTCCTTCAGGCTGAACGGCTGCTACGAGGCTCTGTCGGGCGGCAGCACCTCTGAGGGCTTCGAGGATTTCACAGGAGGAGTCACGGAGATGTACGAGTTGAAGAAAGCGCCCGCCGATCTCTTCAGCATCATCGGCCGCGCCGTCGAGAGAGGATCTCTCCTGGGCTGCTCTATAGACGTGAGTTACAGGTGGAGTGGTTAGCTTTTAGGCTTTGGTTTGTGAAGGATTTGAAGGGGTGGCTTTCTGAAGAAAACGCTCAGTATTTTGGGCAGCAATGATAAGCTTGCTGTTCTTTTTTTTTTAAACTGTATACAGGTCACCTGTCTGATGTTTATAGCTCTTAGTGTATAGCTAGTGTAACAAACAAATAATAATAAAAAAAAAAATAATAATTCATCAGTTTTTTTGTAGTTAAAGATTAAGCGCTTTTTAATTAAGCAAATGCTGTAAGGATCAGCATTATCTTAATAATTAATTTTTAGAATGCTTAAAAATTTAATTATTTTATGTTTGTATATTTTCAGTTTATTTGTTTTTAAGTTTTAATAATAATAATAATAATAATAATAATAATAATAATAATAATAATAAACATTATCATTATTTATTATTATTTGTTTTACATTTTAGTTGAGTTTGGTTTTAGGTACAAAGGCAACATTTAATCTTTTTTCTTTTAAGTTAATCTAATATTTCAAATTATCATTCAGATGTTATCATAATTATATATTATTATCAGAGATTACTTAATTTTAATTTGTGATAACATGATTTCTAATTTTGTGCTATTTGCCATATTAATGTAAAAATATATGTATATTTCTTTATATTTCAGTTTATCTATATTTATATATCTATATTTGGTTTCATGTTCAGTTCATTCAGTTTTGTTAGCTTTAGCGCTTTAGAAGCTGTAGTTAACAATAATAAGGATGATTATTTTGCTCATCATGTTAGTTATTAACCTGTTTGTGTTAGTGAAGGTGATCAGTATCTATCTGACTGCATTATGCATGTTTTCGTCCTCAAGATCACTAGTAAGTTTGACATGGAGGCGGTGACCTTCAAGAAGCTGGTCAAAGGTCACGCGTACTCGGTGACTGGAGTGGAAGAGGTGAGCAAGAGACTTGATCACAGAGGCACACATCTGTCAGGTTCCCAGGAGATGTATGAAAGAACCAGAAGCATCTGCCAAATGCATGACTGTAAACGTAAAAGAAATCCAGATTGACTTTAGTATTAATGGTGTGTTTAGGTGGTGTACAGGGGAAACATGACTAAGCTGGTGCGCGTCAGGAACCCGTGGGGTGAGGTGGAGTGGACCGGAGCCTGGAGCGACGAGTGAGATTCACACCAGTGTGCTGATTAGTGCCTCGTTCTGACTGATGAGTGCTCTGACGTGTGTGTGTGTGTGTGTGTGTGTTCGTTCAGCTCTCGGGAATGGGACAATGTGGACCGCTCTGTCCGGGGCAGATTACAGAATCGCAGTGAGGATGGAGAGTTCTGGTGAGTGGATCACTATCAGATGAGACCACACACACACCACTTTTGCAATGACCTACAAATGTCCGCAAACTCCTCTGAACAACTAAACGGCTCTAGAAATCCTATAGCAACAACACAAAACCATAGCAACAACATATACGTGACCTGTAAACTGTTCCCAACGTCTTAGCAGCAACATGGCAAAAAAAACACAGGACGCCTTTGCAATAAAACTCACATTGTCCTTAAAGTGTATATCTCTTCTTTTTAACAACCTATACATTCATTTTAAACCATGCAGACAGAAACATAGCAACGCCCCAGAAACAGAACCAACAACTCAGAACACTAAAGCAGCAACCAGTAAGTGCCCTACAAGCCATTTAAAACTTATCAACGACCTACCCTGTAGATTGTGCTGAACGCCCTAGCAACCACACAAAACCCCCTAAAACGGTCTAATAAACCATTCAGAACCAAACATTTAACAGTCAAACAAAACACCCTATTAACTTATAAATGTCGTGGCAGCACCTTAGAAACCACCTAAAAAAACCCTGTAAACAATTCAGAACATAGCAACACCCTAGAAACCATCTAAAAATCGTGTAAACAATTCAGAATATCGCAACACCCTAGAAACCACCTAACAATCCCCTGTAAACAATTCAGACTATAGCAACACCCTAGAAACCACCTAACAATCCCCTGTAAACAATTCAGACTATAGCAACACCCTAGAAACCACCTAACAATTCCCTGTAAACAATTCAAATATAGCAACACCCTAGAAACCACCTAAGCCCCTCCTGTAAACAATTCAGAACATAGCAACACCCTAGAAACCACCCAACAATCCCCTCTAAACAATTCAGAACGTAGCAACACCCTAGAAACTACCTAAAAAAACTTGTAAACAATTCAGAACATAGCAACACCCTAGAAACCACCTAACAATCCCCTCTAAACAATTCAGAACATAGCAACACCCTAGAAACCACCTAACAATCCCCTGTAAACTATTCAGACTATAGCAACACCCTAGAAACCAACGACCCAAAAACCCCCTTGTAAACAATTCAGAACATAGCAACACCCTAGAAACCACCTAACAATTCCCTGTAAACAATTCAAATCTAGCAACACCCTAGAAACCACCTAAGCCCCTCCTGTAAACAATTCAGAACATAGCAACACCCTAGAAACCACCCAACAATCCCCTCTAAACAATTCAGAACGTAGCAACACCCTAGAAACTACCTAATAAAAAACTTGTAAACAATTCAGAACATAGCAACACCCTAGAAACCACCTAACAATCCCCTCTAAGCAATTCAGAACATAGCAACACCCTAGAAACCACCTAACAATCCCCTCTAAGCAATTCAGAACATGGCAACACCCTAGAAACCAAACAAAACACTTTATCAATTTCCGGGTCTCTCTCTGACAGGATGTCGTTCAGTGATTTCCTGCGTGAGTTCACTCGGCTGGAGATCTGTAACCTGACAGCAGACGCTCTCCAGGCGAGTCAGGTGAAGAAATGGAGTACGTCACTGTATCAGGGCGAGTGGAGGAGAGGAAGCACGGCCGGAGGATGCAGGAACTTCCCAGGTACAGCAGGGGACGGAGAACAGCAGGTCAGCGGCAGGAAAACCACCAAATCCTCATCTGCTTCTTTTGTTTCTGCAAACCACAGCCACGTTCTGGATCAACCCTCAGTTCAAGGTGACCCTAAAACACCCGGATTCTCCCGGCCAATCGGATTGCAGCTTCCTGGTGGCGCTGATGCAGAAAGACCGCAGGAAAAAACGGAGAGAAGGACAGGACATGGAGACCATTGGATTTGCCATTTATGAGGTCAGAAAGCAGGCCTCTTGTGTTTTAACTTGTATAAAGTTTCTGTTCATGTGTTTTCGACTACTTTTCTGACTGGTTGCAATTTTACCTTTTAATTTTGCAGGTGCCAAGAGAGGTATGATGAGAGCCACCTGGGGCCTTTAAAATCAAGTGCCATTTATTTATATATACACACGTGTGCGTTATATAGTACGGATTGTTTCAAACTGGCTTGTGAGATGATTCAGACATTTGAAGGCCTTTACATACTAGAAGAGAGTCAAATATTGAGAAGTTAGACTAAACTTGGTTTCACTAATAACTGCATAAATTGTTTGTATTTATACTCACAAGAGTAAAAATGCATAGTAACAACCTATAAATGGCCTACATGTTTTTCATTGCTACGTAGCAACACCCTGGCAACAACCTATAAATTACCTTTAAATTGTTTAAAACACCTTAGCAACAACATAGCAACTCATGAGACGTTGCTTTAAACTGGTTAACTAGCTACCACCTAAGAACCCAGATGACACCCTAGAAACCACGTTGACCAGCCTAGAAACAACCCATTAATGCCTTATAATACGTTTATATCACCTTTAGATGCTATACACAAAACCATAGTAAAAATCTATAAATCAGAACACCTTGGCAACTACATAGCAACACCCTGGTAACCCATAATAAAAAATTTTGTCCTGGCGAATAGACACTACCCCAGAAATCACATAGAACCCCTAGCAACACCCTAGAACCCCTAGCTACAACCTAGAAACCGCACAGACAGAAACAATGTGTAAGTGCCATGTAAACTGTTCAAAACACCTTAGCAACCACACACAACACCATAGCAACAACATACAAATCAGACCACCCAAGCAATTACATAGCAACACCCTGGCAACCCTTAAGAAGACGTTTTGCACTGGAAAATAGAAATGTCCCTAAAAACCACCTAGGATACCTAACAACACACTAGAAACTTCATAGAAACCCTAGCAACACCCTAGAAACCGCACAGACTATCACAGAAACAATGTGTAAATGCCATGTAAACTGTTCAAAACACCTTAGCAACCACACACAGCACCATAGCAACAACCTATAAATCATAACACCTTGGCAACTACTTAGCAACACCCCGGCAACAAACTTTACACTGGCACATACCACTCACCGTTTTGCATATTTAGAAAAGATGGCGAATGTTCCTGAGGAAAGATGCGGCGGGTTTCGAAAGCGCTAACGCTGTGTGCTTGTGCTCAGTTCGTGGGGAAGTCCGGTGTTCACCTGAAGCGGGATTTCTTCCTGTCTCACGCGTCCAGCGCTCGCTCGGAGCTCTTCATCAATCTGCGGGAGGTGAGCTCGCGCTTTCGGCTGCCCGCCGGCGAGTACATCATCGTACCCTCCACCTTCGAGCCGCAGAAAGAGGCGGACTTCGTGCTCAGGGTGTTCTCAGAGAAACCTGCCAACTCAGAGTAAGCCATCCAGCTGTTAGGATTAAACACGAGCTTTCTCGACAGGCTCCGTAATTAAGAACACATCCTGTGCATCATTTCCCCAAAATATATATAATTCATCCTGCATGCATCCTGTAGTGTCCTATATGTGCGGCAAAAGGCATGCATCCGCTCGAAGCATCATGGATTAGTCATAAAAACACTTTACGTGTTTTGTTTAGCAAGAATGTGTTGTTACGTTAAATTCTGGTCTTTTAAGGTTTGATTCGAAACCCAACTTTAACAGCATTTCTGTTCATCTAGCGAAGATCACCGATTGATCTCCGGCTCATATCGTGCTTCTCTTTTGTGTCCTTCAGAGAAATGGATGATAAAGTGACGGCTGATATTCCTCCGGAGGTGAGCTGGTGGTTTCTGGTGGTTCGGTGAGGCTGGAATGCGTTCATCTGTTCACGAGTACATGCTCTTTCTTGATCGCTTTAGCACCGTCTGGATGAGAGCCAGATTGACGCCGGGTTTAAGAGTCTCTTCAGACAGCTGGCCGGAGCGGTGAGGGGCTGATCAACCTTCAACGATAAATATCACGCCTCGTTCATGTGCTAATCGAGTGTTTTCTAGGACATGGAGATCAGCACCACGGAGCTGCAGACCATCCTGAACCGAATCATCTCCAAACGTGAGATCTTCACGATTCAGTAGCTCTTCTGAGACGGTCACAGGAGTTAAATACGTCTTCTGCCGGCTGTTATTTATTTGTGCTTTTAAATCTGAATTTTTAGCAATGAACCTAAAACAGCTTAAAGTAATGACTAGAAGTTGTGCAGTGCAAAAAATGTTTTTCTTGTTTCCAGCACATCAAGGATTTTCTAGACGAGTAAAAAAATAATAGGTACTATAATAGATACTGAATAATACACACTATAGTAGTATCTAAATAATTAATCATCAATTTTAGCATAGGTTTTTTTTTTACCTTGTTTTCAGCCAAAATATTAAAAGAAAATTTAATCAAGAAGGATTTTAAAAGTTGCTAAATTATTGTATAATAATAGTAATAATCTATATTAACTAGCTAAATGTTATATATATATATATATATATATATATATATATATATATATATATATATATATATATATATATAATTATTATTATTTTTTTTTTTTATTTATTTTATTTTTTTTTGGCTGAAAACAAGGTAAAAATTCTTGGCTAAATTAGTTTTTTGCAGTTCACTTTTCTATTTTAGGTTCGGTTATGTCGCAGTGTTTCCGAGCTCCTGAACTATTCAGCTGTAGAGTTTGTTCTGACGTTTCAGTGAAGCGTTTCAAGATTAAGAGAGCGTTTGTTTCTGGGAGCTCATCGGTGTTGTGTGTCCTCACGCACAGATAAAGATTTAAAGACGGACGGCTTCGGGAAGGAGTCGTGCAGAAGCATGATCAACCTCATGGACGTATCCTTTTTCACACGATCAGGACTCATGTGACTCGGTGTCTTTTCAGTGTCTTTTTTTTGGCACCGTTGTCCTTGACGTGTTTGCAGACGGACGGCAGCGGGAAGCTTGGACTCACAGAGTTTCACGTGTTGTGGGAAAAGATTAAACGCTACCTGGTGAGATGATCTTATAATATATTGTTTTTTCAGACGTAGTGTTTAGTGAAGCTCTTCTAAAGGGGTTAGTCTGGGCTTATATATATATTGCCATGCAAAATATGAATAAAACAAAACATAATAGTATCTCAATAAAGCTAAACTGAACTTTATTTTGGCTAAAATGATAACATAAAATATATAAGCTTTAATGAAGTAGAAGTTGCAAGCTATCGCATTGCAAGCAGCTAAATGTAAAGAGACACGTGACATTTTAATTTAATTTAATAAAAAATCGTGTGCAGTCTGCGGTTTGAAAACCAATGAAAATCGGTCGGCTCTGGTTGGATGATTTATGATACGCACGTGCTTGCAGCAAATCTTCCGAGACCATGACGTGGATAAGTCAGGCACTATGAGCTCTTATGAGATGAGGAGAGCTCTGGAGGCAGCAGGTACTCGCTCTGAACAGCCTTCTCTTGCTCTGCTCTGATTGGTCTCTGAGTCCTGACTCTCTGTCTCTTCCTCTCCAGGCTTTAAGCTGAACAATCATCTGTTCCAGCTGATCATCCTTCGCTACACCGAGGAAGATCTGTCTGTGGATTTCGACAACTTCGTCACCTGTTTAGTGCGTCTGGAGACCATGTTCAGTGAGTCGAGCATTGATTTTTCATTCCAATAAAAAAAAAAAGTGTAATTTAATATTGCACAAAGATAATATACTATACATAAAAAAAAAAAATACACTGCTATTTATATATATTTTGTAATTTTATATTGCATATGTGCATGTTGTTATTTTAGCGAGTTAATTACATAATTCCGGAAAAATTAATAAAATATATTATAAATTAAATGACATGAAATTATATTTTTATGTATTTTCAATCAAATAAATATAAAATATAAAATTTCAATCAATATATCATAAATATAAAATATATATAAACATAATATATATATTTATAATATATATTATAATATATATAAAGCTGTTACTGACAGAAATGTTTTTATTCATTTTATTTATTTTTATTGTTTTCCAGAGACCTTCACGACGCTGGACACGGATGCCGATGGATTCATTTCGCTCACGTTCTTTCAGGTTTCACTTCATGAACGCACTGCTTAGACGAATCAGTGGTGTTTTCTCAATGATCTGATGCTCTGATTTCTCTCTCTGTTGCAGTGGATTTCTCTGACCATGTTTGCCTGAAATGGACGCAGGTTTCCGCCGATCGTCTGCACTGAGACCGTCTTTTTTTTCTCTAGAGTGCCTTCTTCTTCTTCACTTCTCCAGTGCATCTCTATGGGATAACCAGCCTTAATAATACAACCCCGTTTACGTAGTCTACAGGAAAAACACTGTGCCAAACGCATCTCTAAAGCCAAGGGAAAAACCTCGACAGAGCGTTTACATCGTTTCTGCACTTAGCTGCATGCATTTCTTCAGGAGAAACCTGTTCACGCTTTCTGTGCCAAACCAATTTCAATCGTTCTTCATTTTTAGCACTATTTTACGATCTTTTAGCGAATGTCCTGTCTGAATGTTGCGTGCATAAAGACCGCTGTATTAGAAATATGCATGTGCTGATGATACTGTAGCTTTAGGGGCTGAATTTCGTGCATGCGGTTGTTTTATTAGACCGTTTACAGTGTGCCGAGAAACCAAAGGATCTTTTAACAAGCCAAAAGGGACATGCGTGCGTTTTAAAACTGCCATATACAATCATTTAGTTCTGTGTTATGAACAATGCAAAACATGCATTTAATACAATCTAGACAGAACTGGGAACAGATTAAATCTGTCTTTTTATTTAACAAGACAGCACTTTCTAAAAGGTGGAGGATATTCTTTTCCCCCCTCAATGCCAAGCAAAATGTTTTACGTGTTTTATGTTTTTTTCACTGTTGATTCATTTATTTGGGTTTTTAATAAACTTTCTTTTAACGTTTCCGGGGTTCAGTGTCTTGTTTATATGGCTTTTATCTTAAGTATAAGCTAGTTTCTGTAATAATGTTTATTATATATTAATATTTTACCTGCATGGTTATATATGTGGCTTTATGACCTCATTAATTTTTTTTTTTTTTTTTACATATGTATTTTTTATATTATTTAATCTTTCTCATGAACATTCAGCCAGCTTATACGCATAATATTAATAATAATATTTTTTTCTGTGGTGTTTCAGGAGACACATGTGCTTAATGTGGCGTATGGGGTTGAGAATGCCTTCCCTGATCTCTAGTTTTAGTTTTCATTACTTTTAATTTGTTTTAAAACCGTGAAAACATATTTTTATTTACTAACGCCAGTGCATATGCAAAAATTGAAGCAATTCTGAAAGTCTACATATTGTTCGAGGTCCGTGTTTCACAGTTATTAGTAATGATGTGGTAAAGAAGAATTTATTAGTGACAAAAAACATATTTTGGGGTCATCGTGGGTGAGCGCAACTGAATGAAGCGAGGGCTTTTATTTTGAAATTAACTGGTGCACCAAACTTAAGCTTCCGCGCTTTGTTTGTTTTATATTCAGTTCCGCTGCTCGCTGAACGGAGATCTGTAAATAAAGATGCATTCTCTGGCGCAGGAGATCCAGGGCTTCTCCGCGGCGCGTCTGAGGAAGCAGACCACGAGGGTGACGACCGTGACGGGCGAGGTGCTCACGGAGACGCGCCGCGGAGGTCGTTTCCACGCGGAGCGCGAGGGTGCCGCGGCGTGCGGGTTCGTGCGGGACTCGAGCCTCGACCTGCGCGTGGGCGTCATCAGACCCTTCCTCCTGCTCTGTGCGTTGTGTGCCTGGTGTATATGTTCAATACTCATCCACAAACTCCGCTGTGGTGGTACACAGCTGGAAAAACAAACAAACAAAATAATTATTCCATGCTGATTGATGTATTTATGGATTTCGAGACATCGACAGTAACTAAAATAGCGCGATCTTTTTGTGTAACGATGCGTATCAGAGATGAACGACTTAAAAATGACCACCAATAATAATGACAACAACACTACTATAACTACTACTAATGAAATAAATATTCAATAAATGGTGTTAACCATATCTGTATATTTAACTAATTATGTGATTTTTAGCTTCACAGGATGCTGCACATGACATAGACACATTAAAGAAACTGAAGGTAATCTAATATATATATATTATGTGTATAAGCTGGCTGAATGTTTATGAGAAAATCAGATTAAATAATCTAAAAAATACATATGTATATATATATATATATATATATATATATATATATATATATATATATATATATATTTATTTATTTATTTATTTTTTACATATGTATTTTTTAATTAATCTGACTTTCTCATGAACATTCAGCCAGCTTATACACATAATATTAATAATAATATTTTTCTGTGATGTTTCAGGTGACTCATGTGCTTAATGTGGCGTATGGGGTTGAGAATGCCTTCCCTGATCTCTTCACATATAAGACCGTCACCGTGTTAGATCTTCCAGAGACGGACATCACCTCGTACTTCCCTGAATGTTTCGAGTTCATAAACGAAGCCAGTCAGCAGGTGTGTGTGTGTCTGTGTGTGTGTGTCTGTGTGTGTGTGTCTGTGTGTGTGTGTCTGTGTGTGTGTGTGTGTGTGTGTGTGTGTGTGTGTGTGTGTGTGTGTGTGTGTGTGTGTGTGTGTGTGTGTGTGTGTGTGTGTGTGTGTGTGTGTGTGTCTGTGTGTGTGTGTCTGTGTGTGTGTCTGTGTGTGTGTGTGTGTGTGTGTGTGTGTGTGTGTGTGTGTGTGTGTGTCTGTGTCTGTGTGTGTGTCTGTGTGTGTGTGATGAACATCCAGGGCTGTGTCTGAGACCCGTGTCCTGTGGTCTCCTCAGGGTGGAGTGGTGCTGGTCCACTGTAACGCCGGTGTTTCTCGCTCTGCTTCTGTTGTCATCGGGTTCCTCATGTCCCAGGAGAAGATGACGTTCGATGAAGCTTTCGGCGCGGTGAAAAACACCAGGCCTTACATTCAGCCCAACCCAGGCTTTATGAGTCAGCTGAAGACATATATGCTTCCACACAAAGACTGATTTTTGTGAACCGAAATGTTCCCTGGTCCTGCGTAATTACTGCATGTGTCAGATTTCACACAGTACTTGATGAGTATATGAGCTGTGGAGGTGTTTAGTTAGACAGTTTGGTGTTTGGACCATTTTGCATTTATATTTTGTATTTATATATTATAAAAAAAAAAAAATAATAATATATATATATTAATGAATGTTGATATTTATATTTGCTGCAAAATAATAATAAAAAATTGTATAATTTTAACCCTCGCTGGTGATTTATTTTTATTTTTTAATGAATGTTGACATTTATACTTGTTGCAAAATAATAATAAAAAAATATATAACTTTAAGCCCTCGCTGGTGATTTATTGAAGGCTTTTACGTTTTGGGTGAGATTTTTAACATTTGTACATTGTATTTATTATTATTATTAATCATACAATTAATCATACAATATATATATATATATATATATATATATATATATATATATATATATATATATATATATATATATATATAATGCTTGTTGAAAAATAATCATAATTTTTTTTTTAATAATTTTAAACCCTCGCTGGTGATTTATAGAAGGCTTTTATGTTTTGGGTGAGGGTTTTATCGGGTGACTTTTATTTTAAAGTCCATCATGACGGGAAACCGTTCAGAGTCCACGCGCACGTCACGCGTAACTCGGGAGACTTTATCAAAACAAATAAATCCGTGATCTATTCACCGGTTTCGTGATATTTCTTGCTATTTCACAGGTGTGTATGAAAGGATGTCGTGTGAGGCGTCTGTCCAGAAACAAGTGCTCTTAATAATGGACAGTTTAGTCTCGTCTTTAGTGACAGAAATTTGCCAGCTCGATATTTTTCAGTCAAAACGTCAAAACGGAAATCCAGAAACTGATATTAAAATGGTAAGTTCGTTCCAATGTATAATGATTAACGTTTTAACGTTTACAAAAATGTTAACCGGTTCACAACAACAACAACAACAACAAACATGGTAGCCATAGTTACCCTTATAATACGCAATGGTCGCAATTACTTTATTGTTATTTCTATAAAAAGCACTTTGTTCGATGAAGGCAGGTTAATATCAATCATCAAAGTACAAACTATCAGGAAATAAAGCTTTAAAAAAATGAATAATGAA
The DNA here is from genome assembly GCF_018831695.1 of Puntigrus tetrazona. NCBI lineage: Eukaryota > Metazoa > Chordata > Actinopteri > Cypriniformes > Cyprinidae > Puntigrus > Puntigrus tetrazona. The sequence goes on along the minus strand of NC_056705.1, from coordinate 7,237,266 downwards.
ATAACAAAATACATGGATATTAATTTATGTAATTTTCTTAATAAACGTGGGAGCTTCAGTAAGTAAACAGTTAGCTAAGTAAAGGTTTCATCTTTACCGTGACAGTAAAGCTGGTTATTTCTTGTTTGATTCACAAGAATCTGACAGCCGCTATAAGGAGAATAACAAACTCAACAGCCGAACACATCTGCAGAATCCTTCATACAGCATCAAACGGACCGAGAAAAGATCTTATACGATCAGATCAAGTCAACCACACGGGAGAGCAACGGTCTTCTGGGAGCGGAAGACCCCTGAACGCTTACATCAGAGACGAGGAACATGTCCAAGGTGGTTCTCCTCATAATCAAACCACGCACTGCTCTTATTTGAACAGATTAAATAAGTGCTCTGTTGTAGGAGGAGACCGGCGAGATCTCACCTCAGGCGTTGTGTCTGGAATCCAGGAACGACTGACTTGCAATCTTCTTCAGCCTGTTGAAGTAACCCACCTCTGTAATTTTCGTGTTTTTGAATACCCAGGTGCTTTGATTTGCTCTACATCAAGGTAACATAGCACTGTCTTCATCTAGGAAGAGCCAGAGTTTCGATTTGAAGAAGTGTTTGTCCACGAAGAGGAACAAGTCGATGGTACAGGCCGGCGATTAGAATAAGTGTATGTCATAAATTCGCAATATCATATATATATAAACATGCCTTGTTCATGTTACAGAATCAATAGAGCCCGGTGTAGATGAATCTGAATCAGTAGAGCATCAAAGAGACGAATGGACCACTGAACCAAACACTAAGGATGAATTAAACGACGCGTCACTGCACTTAAACACACTGGATCCACCCGATATTATCAAGACAGGTTCGGACGTCCCAAAAAACATCCCTGAAACCGCCGCTATAGATGATACAGGCTTTGTGGCGTTAATGCATTTGGATTAGCATGGTATAATGTGTTCATGTAAAGCCTAAATATGCAATATCATATCTATAACCATGCCTTGTTCGTGTTACAGAATCAATAGAGCCCAGTGCAGATGAATCTGAATCTGTAGAGCGAAGAGAAGAGCAGTGGACCACTGAACCAAACATTTCGGTACAATTAAATATGCTGGACCCACCTGATATTCTCGAGACAGGAATGGACGACCCTGCGGACATCGCTGAAACCGCTGGTACAGACTCCTTAACGTTAATGCATTTGGAAGGTCTAAATCTGCAATATCATATCCATAACCATGCCTTGTTCGTGTTACAGACTCAGTAGAGCTTAGTGCAGACGAATCTGAATCAGTAGAGCGGCCAAGAGAAGAACCGAACACCGAGGACCGATCGAATGGCATCTCAGTGCAAATGGATCCACCCGACGTTATCGAGACACGTTCGGCCGCCCCGACGGACACCACCGAAGAAGCTCAGCCGAATGCGAGCGGCGAGCAGAACGTATGCACAATCTGCGCAAAGGCCTTCAGCCACCTCAACAACCTCCGAAGACACGAGCAGAAGCTCCACCGCGGCGAGACGCCTCACGCCTGCCAGGAGTGCGGCGAGCGTTTCGGCTCCAGGCGCCTCCTCCAGACCCACCGGCGAGACCACAAGGTGGAGAAACCCCACAAATGCGCGCTCTGCGACAAGGTGTTCCGCCTGCCCAACCACCTGAGGAACCACATGACGAGTCACGGCGACCGGAGGCCGTTCTCCTGCGGCGCGTGCGGGAAGAGCTTCGCGCTCACGAGCGTCCTCCGAGCTCACGAGCGGACGCACGCCGGCGAGAAGAACTTCGCGTGCTCGCAGTGCGGCTCCCGCTTCCTCACCAAGTCTTACTTGGACTACCACCGGCGGGTGCACACCGGAGAAAAGCCACACCTGTGCAAGCACTGCGGGAAGAGCTTCGCCCAGAAGGGCAACCTCAAGGCGCACGAAAGGCTCCACACGGGCGAGCAGCCTTTCCGATGCGAGGAGTGCGGGAAAACCTTCGTACACGCCAACACCTTCAAATCCCACAAGCAGCTCCACACGGGGGTCAGGGCTTTCTGCTGCGAGCTGTGCGGGAAGGGCTTTCGCCGGGGAACGCATCTCAAGACTCATCTGCTGACGCATTCTGGAGACAAGCCGTTCGGGTGCGACGTGTGCGGGAAGGCTTTTGCCCTGAAAGGATCTCTGAAGACGCACCGGCTGACTCACACGGGGCAAAAGAGCCACGCTTGTGACGTCTGCAGCAAGCAGTTCACTCAGGCCAGCTCGCTAGCGAAACACAGGCGGGTTCACACGGGAGAGAAGCCGCACCGCTGCGGAAACTGCGGCAAGCGTTTCTCTCAAAGCAGCCATCTTAGCTATCACTCGAAGGTTTGCCAGTCTGGGGCAAAAAGCTCTGCGAACTCTGACGTGGAAGAGAAGTAACTCGGCAGCCATTCCATTTGTGCCTTTCTCGAAGAAACCCAACCAAATATTTGAGACTTTTCTTTGAAGATCTGCAAGAGGTTTTTAGGCTGAATCTCACGAGGGAATGCCAGGGTCACATTTCACAATGAAATAAAGCGATTATATTTTGCATAAAGAAAACAAAGCATGAGGCCATCTGAAGATTTCATTTGCAAAAACAAAATGGTTTAAAAATTTTGGTTTAAAACATAAAAAATTGCTATATATATATATATATACAGAGAGAGATTTAAATAATTTACTATTCAGATTTAAATAATTTTTTACTGCTTTATATTTATATTTAGTAAAAAAATGTATGTATGGCGTATATATATATATACACACACACATTTAAATATTTGTATTATTTTTTATATATATAAAAAAAAAAAAAAAAAAATATATATATATATATATATATACACACACACACATTAGTAAAAAGTGATTTAAATCTGTGTATAATTATATATAAATAATAAAAACTATTATATTTATATATATATATATAAAGCCTACAAATGGGGGGGGATCTTGTTCCATCACCATGGCTCCATACTACCAGCATTTAAGAGTTTTTGTGTAATGTGTAATATTATAAATTGTGCACAAAACCCACTTTTCCACAACAGATGAAAGAGAGATACGTGTAATAAATAGCCAGTTTTACTAATAAATGTTAAAAAACACACAAGATAGACATTTACTGTACATCTACTGACAAAAATCAAAGTTTTACAAAGAATTCAACTTTTAAATTAAGACATAGTAACAAATGGTAAACATTAACTTAGAAATAAGAAACATTAGTTTTAGCATTCAGAGGAATGTAAAGATTATTAGCATTTTTTCCCCTTTTTTAAAAGAGGGGAAAAAAGCACTTTCCTGTTGACCGTGTTTATACACATAAGGGCAAAATATCACCAAAAATGAAAGATTGAGAAAAAAAAAAAGAAGGATTCATTAAGTATAAATAAGTGAGAGCTAACGTTGATTTGACCTGTTTAAAACAATTTTTGCAACCATAACCATAACGTTTGTTCACAGATGAATCGGCGTTCTTTGGCCCGAGCCTGATCTGAGAACAGTCTTAAGCGAAGTTGTTGTTGTGCTCTATCCGGGTGATTATGGTGGACACCAGTCTCTCCAGCTGCTCCGCCCTCTGCTTGCCCGTCTGCAGGACCTCCTCGTGATTGGCCTTCTCCTCGCTGTCGTAGTCCATCACTGCCTTATTAGTGATCAAAGACAGAGCGAAGACGCGCATCCCGCAGTGCCTTGCCACGATCACCTCGTGAACCGTACTCATGCCTGAAACACATGAAGCCCGGTTACTAAAAAAACAACGGCACATGCACATTTTAAAATGTTCGTTTATGTGTGCTGTATTATACACGTCAGGCGATTTTCTCAATAATCCGATTTTTCAAATTTTTTTTTGTGCGCCCTCAGGTTCCAGATTTTCGAATAGTTGAATCTCTGCCAAATATTGTCCGGTTGCAACAAAACGGAAAGCTCGTTTGATTAAGCTCTTTTGTTTCGAAGTTGACCCCCAAAACGGCGTTGTTGCGTAAATGACCAAAAACAAAATCCAGATGCTCGTTACAGCATCGCTGTTCATTTGCCTAAAACCGTCACATTTGGTAAATTATTTTATGCAAAGAGGCTTGTGTCACATTTCAGCGGTTCATGCGTTCCCAAGGAATCGAACCCATGACCCGCAGTAAAGCTGACTGTTACTATATACATTATTTTATACCACAAAGCTTTGACAGCACGTTCAGATTTGTCAAAAGAAGCTCGCCCGAAGACGAGGCTCTCACCGACAGCATCAGCTCCCAGTTTGTGCAGCATGCGGCACTCGGCGATCGTCTCGAACGATGGCCCTCCTAGAACGCAGTACACGCCCTCTCGCAGGAAGTCGTTGTAACCGAGCTCCGAACCCACGTCGAGCGCCAGCTGCTGGAGTTCTCGGTCGTACGCGTCGGACATGCAGGGGAAACGCACGCCAAACCTAAAAAGGGAAAGTCAGGCTTATGTAACCGACAGCATGCGTGGAATCTCGACTTGTCAAAACAGCTCGGCGACATAATTGTGGTTGTTCGTGGAGCTAAATAAACACATGCAAACATGCCTTTCGTCGTTGGGTCCAGCCAGAGGGTTGTTTCCAGCAAATCCGGGCATGTTGAGATGATCTTTAATGATCATGATGTCGCCCACTTTATAGTCCTGGTTCAGACCGCCAGCAGCGTTGGTGAGAATCACCGTCTCCACACCCAGCAGTTTGAATATCCGCATAGGCATCGTGATCTAGACACGCAACAATAACCTTAGAGAGCTTGCTTTTGTGCCAAAAATCATTGGAATATTAAGAGCATGTTCCACCAAGACGTTTTGATAAATTTCCTATATATTTTTATTAATGATATGCATTGCTAAGATCTTCGTTTGGTCAATTTCAAAGGCGATTTTCTCAATATTCGGATTTAGTTTTGCACCCTAAGGTTCCAGATTTTCAAATAGTTGTATCCCTGCCAAATATTGTTCAGTTCTAACAAAAGCTCATTTAAATTTTAAGCTCTTTTTTTATTCAGCCTCATGACTGGTTTTGTAATCCAGGGTCACGATCGTTAATGGTCTTAATATTGCTTCTGTCCTTAATCTTTAAACGCAAGCACCAGATGGACATCTTGTGGCACCTCGCTGATATGAGAGAGTTTGCAAAGAGTTTACGCTTCAATCAGGCGCACAACACAACCAGTTAAAACTAATTTGGCTTCCAATAAGGTCATGTGCGGACCAAGTGTAGTTGGTTCCTGGTTGAGAAGGATCTTTGGAGGCTCTAAGGTTTGTGCGACTTGCAATCTCAGTCATGTTTAAATACACAGAAGTGAGCCTTTCTTGGATCAGCACCCAATTCGACAAAACTAGCTCTCTAATTAACTGTCGGACGGACTGTTGTTTACAGAATGTGCGTCTCTCACCTTTTGGATGGCATATCCCTCATAGAGATGAAACCGTCCCTGCATGCAGACGCAAGGTCTGCCCTTCAAAGTGCCAAACACCAGCCTCCCAGCGTGACCGTGCACTGCGGAAGAGAAAGAAGCGCACTGGATGAGCGCACTTTTTACTAGATGAGTTACGCAACCATCTTAAGTCACGCAGTAAAACCTCACCTGTGCTTTGGGGGAAGTTGGGAATGTCCTTGTAATTGAAGGCCACCTGGTCTTTCAAGGCATCAGCCAGCCCGCCCATACCTGAACCGCACACGATGCCCACCAGAGGACGCACTGCAGTCTGGGACAGAAGCCAGTCAGCTGTGGCCTGGCAGTCCTCATAGCTGTACCTGCGAAGAGAGAGTGGAAAAAAAATGAGTTTGAGGCCCCACACCTGAACGGAACAAAATGTTTTTTCCAGCTCACACACACACACACACACACACACACACACACACACACACACACACACCAGTCCAGAAGTCATCATTACATTTTTATACAATATACCTACACATCCCAGTGGCATTTACACACGCGTTATAACCAAGACTGTATACATTTAAAGACTGCGGATACCAAATAAAAATATCCTGGCAAATCTGAAACTTGATCCACTTTCTGACACGTCACTACTGTAATCCGAGCAGATGACTACTAAAATAAACTTCCTGTGACAGAGCATCTTTATGTTTAGTTTTATGGCATTCGCACAAAAAGTAACAGTAATTTTAATCTGAAAATCAGTATTACTATTTAATATCGGCATATACACATTTAAACACAATGAATTGTTAAACAGTTGCTGTTCTCAAAATAACTAGCCCATGTCCAAAAATGATTTCCCCTTAATAAAGCTGTCAAGCGCTTCTCTAAAGGCTGACGACTATTTATAACTAGTAAAATAATGGTTGACCACTGCGTTTATGTTACACAGCGCTATATTTCACCTTTTTATTAACAGAACGCGAACACAATCGATTCGAATTTGAATTTTCCCTCCGATTAATTGGCGCTTCGAAGCGTTCTTTGTCGAGCGCGCGTTTAAATCCGAAACATTCGATTAAATAACGGTCGAGTTCGCCGGCAGCCGCTCGAGACACGCGCGCCAGCTCGACACCACGTGCTCATCGCCGCTAAAACACAGCCGGATCAAATCTCACACCGTTAATGAAAGCAGGAACGGGTGAAACATCGCGGATCTGCGTTTACCAGCCAGATCAACTCCCCGTACTACGACCGAGTAGCTTACATTCGCCATCGAAAGAGAAACCCAACAATATAGCTAGTACACTTTCAAAAGACAAAATAAAAGAGTAGAATAAAAATAATCGTTTACCCAGTGCTGCTCTCTGGAAACATGGTTAAAAAAAAAAAATCACCGGTCAGATCCTTCACGAATACGAAACGGAAATGTTACTGGTTAACGATAGACACACGCAGTACCGACGAGACTATAACAGAGATACAAATAAAACTAAACCACAAGAACGAGACGCGAGAATGAATAAAATAGCGTTTTAAAGATCTTAAAGCGTCGCTCACGTAGCCGGTTTCTTATAGTTCCGCCGCTTCCGCCGCTCCGCCCCGCGTCTGACGCAAACGAGAAGCGGAACACACCTCCTGACGCAAATGCCTCCGGGCCAGGGCGAGCCTTCACCGGCCTGTTATCAGCCAAATCTCGCTCAAACTTGAGCAATGGCTGTCAGTCTAACCTGGAAATCTGTTTTCCGGCGTTAGATTTATGGATTGTTGAACAACACAAACGCATGTGACTGAGAGTCATCCAAACATAAACACCGGGCCCGTGTGTGTGTTTGGCTCCTTCAAACCAATCCGCAATCACTCAGATAAAGAAATAACGCTTCTGAAAAGATAGCCTCGACTACCTTTTTGGCTTCGTATCAACCAACTGGCAAATAATGCATAATAAACTACTGTATTTGTTGGATGCGTATGTGGCTAATACTATGTAGCCTAGCCATGCAAAAACATCTTTTGCTAAGATTTGACGTGTTTCGTCCGGCTTTGCTTCGAGTTAACGTTGCGGAAATACCTGAGAAAGTTTAATAAGTCAAAGAATTCAGTCCTCCAGCATTCCCCTCGTGCTCGATCGGGGGGTGCCCAGTCCCGCTTGGTCCTCCAGTCCTAAATAAACACACCTAAACCAACAAAACAAGGCTTTGAGACTCTCTAGAAACTTCCACGCCAGCGTGCCGAAGCTGGAGGCAAACGCCGGAAATTTGGACACTAGCCCCCCTGGAGACCCTTGTACTGAACGTATCCGAAATTTAGCAGATGCTTTTATCCAAAGTGACTAATGCAGTTTGTATTATATAGAATAGATATGCATATAGACAAAATAGGAAAAGAATAGTTAAGGCTGGAGTAAAGGGTAAGTAAAGAATACAGATGGAATAGAATAAGAATGGAAAATGCAATTGGTAGAGGCTAGTTTTATATAATTAATAAAAAGAAGAACACTGGAGTTAGAGGCTCATTTTTTATAATAAGTAAAAATAAAACCAGTATATAGAATAGAAACCTGTACGTTTAAATAGACAAGCTCACTTAAGATCAGGACCTCAGGGCGGTTCAGAAACAAAGTTCGCGACCCCTGTTGACCTATGACCTGTTTCAAACATATCGCATTAGTCAGAAGAGTTATATTAGCACCTGGTGTAACACATTTCCCACACATGTTCATCTTATCGATGACGAATGAGGTCGATATCACTTTCTGTAATGATTAATCTGTGTCGGTCGGTTTAATGCAATGTTTATCGTAACAGGACAGTGACTGCATCGCCCATTAAATTACTCAGTGGCACCATCGCAATTCATGAAATCACAATTCTTCTGCTTTTTGTGTCACATCCTGTTGTTGTGATCGACGCGTACTGCAGTTCGAGGAACCCACGTGACAAACAGATAAGAATAATATTTACAGGCTCACCTAGAATGTAAGGCCTGATGGAGGGCCTGTTCCTCCACATGTACATAATCGGCCCCAAAAACATAGCTGAAGAGAGGAAATGTGGGATGCGGAGATCGATCCGCGCTGATGACGTGGTTTTGCTGCACTCAAGCTGACACGCCTGTTTCCTGGCCAATGGCGTGACCGCTCGTCTCATGATGGCACAAAACACTTTAGCCTTCTCCTCAGAGGTTACGGCCTTGTAGGAATCAATAAAAATGTTCCCGAAGCTGTCCCGGTGCCAAGTTTATTATGCAACAAGTCCCGCAGAACAAGGTCAGGAGGCCCTTGGTGTGTCACCTGTAGGATCTGCAGCCGTACTCGAAAACTTCGAAAATCGCGATTTACTCGAAAATCAATCAGCTACCTAGAAGGGTTTCTTCCAGAAGCTGTGACTTGCACGAACACAGGAATCTTTACGCAACGAAACGCATGCATAACGTGCTAAAACTGTTATCCGCGTCTGATAATTGCGGAGCATGCTCGCTTCAGACCAAGGCGTGCATGAAAGTCACATGTCCCCGCCAGCACTCGCCGTCACACATAGCGACCCTGTTGTTCATGAGCCTTGAGAGTGTGTGAGGAACGCGTGAAATGCCTGTGAGTTTAACGGGTTTAGCTTGACGTCTTTGAACCTGACTAAAGAATATGCGTTTTGCATCAGTCCTTTTATTTGTTCCTTGTTATTGATTAAGAAGCCCACGAGCTTGAGACAAGTCATGAGCGAAATCTAGCAGATCTGGAATTACCCAAGCTTCGGTATCGATTGATTCGTAGAGACCGACACAGGAGTGCGTGACTGAGAATATGCACTGCACCCAAATGCGAAACTGAACGAGGACTCTGAATAAACTGTATATATAAGTTAGGAAATAAAACAGTCCTGTACCGAATGAGCCGTGAGTCACGACTTTGACAAGCGCTAAGGCCGGTCCAGTAAAAATCTTCCAGTAGGACTGAGAGACATTGCGAAACCTCATCTGTAATGTTACATAATAAATGTGTGGGTCAGTTTAACATATTTGGACCCAGACCAAAGCAAATGTAAACTTTAACTCGTTCTTTCTCTCACAGCCTTTCGTTAAACTTCATGAGCGGCAAACACTTAGCTTTAGTAAATATACAGACAGGTCCAAAAGTCTATCCCGAACAGCTTCTCTTAGGCATTTTTGTTTATTTGACGCCAAAAAGAGGTTTTCAACGCCTTTCGGAGAGGAAGAACTTTGAGAAACGTATGAAGAAATTCTGGACTTATCGAGGTTTTCCATGTGAGCTCATTGCTATCAACCTTGTGAAAAAATCATCACCGAGTCGTCTCGACTCTCACCTTATATCAGAATGTCTCTATGTGTTCTCTTATCACCCTCATTACAAAGAGTGGGTTCAAAAGAGACAAAAATAAGGAAATAGGAGATAAGCCACGATGAGTTTTACCGATAAGGCATTGCTTTGTGACCACTTTCCATCACTTTAAGACTTGGTCAATAACAGAAGCTTGCTGGAATTTACTGTATGAACATGTCGCAACAAACCCATTATGAAACTCACCCTCTCGGAAGAATACTTAGCGTTATTCAACTCCAAAAAGAGAACTGCAGACATTATTTTAACACATATGTAGGCCAAGGCCTTGTACAGGTCAGTCAAAGCACAATACACGAAGTGAAGGAACTGCGACATGTCAGCGATTGGCGCGTGTAGAGGGGTGGTGCGATGATACTGTCGTTTACAGTCGTTTTGAGAATAAAAGTGAATGGCCTGCATGGCCCTCCCTCAAGACTGAGTTTTACGGTCTGTTTTCTTCGATCACCATTGCGCAACGCTTCATGCTTTTTGCAAGTCATTGTATACTAAGAGATCGCTGATGTAATAAACACGCTCAAAGACAAATATCCCAGTGGTTGTTTAAAGGGCCGCTCGCTGGCTATTAAAGAATTACTTCACATAAAAATGACTTCCAATCAAAGACAGTGAGAAAGTGGCAGCTTCGACACGCAAAAACACTGCAAAACTTCTCCATTTTTGCTCCACGGGAAAAATTAGTCACTGATAATGGAAAACATGTAAATGGAAAAACGTATAACAGAGTTTTCTCTGTTTGTCAGCGGTGACGGGGAGGTTGACGTTGGCCGCGGCTCCTGATGCTTTTGAGATTGTTCACACCCTCGCTTTTCTCTCAGACATAAATTAGATCTTTGTAGAACAGAGTCGGGTTATGTGAGAATGTATCTGGAGAATCTCACTGCAGTGTCATGCGTGAAGCCCGCCACATTCACTTTGGTCCCCGCCAGAGTAACTTGAAGGCCTTTACTGTTGTAAGTAACATGCTCCTCCTGAAGCCGAAAATTAGATGAGCTATTTGAAGGGACGTGCCGTTTTGCATTACGGCAAATGAGTTAAAATGCAAAGCTGCCTGTGTCCTGCACGTGAGAGAGATAAAGTCAATTAGAAAAACAGCGAAAAAGTTTAATAACACATAATACACATACTTTTATTGTCTCCTTATGATAACACGAGCCGTTCCGTAAATAGACCTTGAGGTTCTTAAATCCAGAACTGGCCTTGATCTTATAATTAGATGAGTGCCCACATGTCACCAATAACGTGGAGAAAGACATGAAGCAGAACAATCCTAAAGACAGATGACAGTGAATCTTTATGAAATCAAGCCCAGGTGGGTTTTTTTTTTAGAGCTTCACAAAATTGCTTCAAAGCCATTTTACTGAAGAGATACTTCAGTAATAGTATCTGGAGTGGATGCATGCAACTTGATGGCAGCTGCGAGCGTGCTGATAAAGATATCGAGACGAGATAATAAGTGAATTGTGTCTGAAAGGAGCAGATTAGGTTCTCAATCACTGTTTTCTGCTTGATAAATGCAATAAAAATGACAACAAACAGAAGTCGTTGCATTTATTGGAGACTCTTATCTCTGAGTGAAGACCATCTATATCAGAGGTCTCTGAAACCGGAATGGATATTTCAGTCTTTCTTATGGACTGTATCTGTATGGCTGTGATAGCCATAACAAAACTGAAAAATGTGTTACTTTCATGTTGTTTCAAACCTATGTGACTTACTTTCTACCACTGAACATAAAAGGAAATTCTTTGCAGGGTGCAGTTCTTCTGAAACACAAAAGATTGCCGAAGAACCGCAAGAATCGTTCATTCCAAACTATTATCTCATGCACATTTTGTACATTCATTTTCCAACCCTTTGACCCTACCTCAGGTAAAAATGTGTGAGCGTACACCTGACATCTAGTCATTCTGGTCCTACTTGACTAACCCTTGAATATATGGAGGTGAAAATTACATCAGACTGCAATAAACACGGTACAACTTGATCACCATTTGTTCATTTGGATATAAACATGGTTTTATTGCTCATTCATTCATTTCAATTTCCCCCCAACTTTGGTCCAAAAATTTGTAGAGCTTTTTGGATGGGATGTTTTGTATGTTATAGGCATCTTTATTATGTTCTGTTTCTCCAAATGTGAATACGGTAGGTGATTTTAACATCCATGTTGATAAAGCGACTGATACCGACACAAAAGACTTTTCATCATGCTTGGACAGCTTTGGACTGAAACAGTTTATTCAAAACTCAACTCATTCAAAAGGTCACACACTTGATCTTATTTGTTGCACCGGAACAGCACCTTTTGATTTTCGTCCACATGACCTGTCCATATCTGATCATAAACGTGTGTCTTTCAGTGCCAAATTAACCGTATCAGAAATTGCTCAAAGAATATTAAGAATATTGATTTGTCTGCGTTTTCCAGTGAAGTTGACAACTCGATGGATTACTTAGCCTGGATAAGTTGACCTCTCACTATTGCTATTCTTTCTAAATGATTGGAAAAAATGTTGCTCAGCAGATACATACTCATTTAACGGAGAATATCTTGTTTGAGCAATTTCAGTCTGCCTATGGCCCATATCATAGAGACAGCGCATATTAAATCCACAAATGATGTGCTGATGGTTACAGATTTGGAACTTTTATCAACACTCATTCTTCTCGATTTAACTGCAGCTTTATGAGCTTTTCTCAGTATTTTATTGGAGAGGTTGATTCCTAATGGAATCACTGGCACCCCCTTGATTGGTTTAATTCATAGTTATCTGGTTGGACTCAATTCATTCAATTAAAAATTGTCTAAATCGCAGATATCTCAGATAACCAGTGGTGTGCCTCAAGGCTCAGTCTTGGCACTCTCAAGTTTCACACTTACTATCGACAACTTGTTTCTCCTTATTTTCAGGTTTCCGGGTGTCGTTGCCGTCTTTTGAAGCACATGTCAATAATGTTACACGGTCAGCATATTATGATCTGAAAAGCATTAATCATCTTCGACCATCTCTTTCTCGTAATTAATCGTACCGCCGTCCTTGTGCATGCATTAGTTACACCCCAGATTGATTACTGTAATTCTCCACTCATTGGTGAAACGTATTAATAAACTTTAGATGGTTCAAAATTCAGCAGCTTGGATCATTACGCGACTCCGCTGAATACTTCTCCAGTTTTTAGGGCACCTTCATTGGCTTCCAATTAGATATCGAATTCCATTTAAGAATACTTTACTAGGTCTTTATAAGGTTACTTATCAGCCTATCCTGAGTGATCTGGTTATGGTATTGGGTATGGCTTATCTGTATTATTTTTCATTGTATTATTGTTTTTCTTCTGCTTAATCATGTATTTTGTTATATTATCCTTTTATTAGATTACCAAGCGTCCTTGAGTATCTTAAAAGGCTCCCATAAATAAAATGAATTACTATTAAAAAATATACACGTAGATATTACTATTAAGTGCAGTGTGTTAGTGTGCAAATACAAACTTACATATTTGGGAGTTTTCCCATACTGTATTACATGAATTGTGCAGCACTGCCCTCTACTGGATATATAGTCTTTTATAGATCATTGCTGAGCTTTCAGCAAAACCAAAAACCTGTTTCGAGACAAGAAACCCAAATCAACCAGGTTTTGGTTAAAACGTGCATGAATTTTAAAGACCGTAAATCTGTAGGCGCTGAAATCGTTTTTCAGCCATGCACGTGTATGTTATAACATTTAACCCGATGCTTCTTAAAACAGTTTCAGATGAATATAAGCAAGAATGTCACACCACAGAATGCGTTTAGTTCCCAAAAGCGTTAATGCTTAATAACGTCAGAACAATGCAGCGAGATAAAATATCGCACTGCCGAATAAAGCCTTTGTTTCAAAATTAAAGAAAAGGGACACCTACCAGCTAGAACGGTCACTTTAATAGCCACAGGAGGGCTCTAGAGTGAAGGGTTCCTAAGAGACCATGCATCTGATCGCAGGAATGGAAGAACACGATGGAGAATCCCTTGGCTGGACCACGAGGCCAGCTGTGAGTTACAGGAGTTAACACAGTCAGAGCACTGATTGCCCTAATAAAACTTCTCACACGGATCGTCCAAATAAGACTTCCCTCACTGGGAAGACATAAAACTTCTCTGAGCGGCTCCCTTGGACAGTAAATGGGCACCACTATCCCAGAAATAGCGGTAATGGTTTCCTCTCTCTTTGAATAAAAACCCTGAATGAAAGTCTCTGCTCAATGTGTGTGTATTTGTGGACTGGACTACAAAAAGCACCGAATCTCAAAAGTGTTCGAGGAGGTATGAAACCGTTAGACTAAACTGACAGAAAGGGTATGATACTGAATTGAATATCAACAGCTCAACGCACTTGAGCAACACTTGAGAGAGAGAGAAACAGCAAGGGACGGAAGTTGAGCGGGAAAGAGAACACCATGTTTTCAGTAAACAAACTAAGTGCGATGCCAGAGAAAAGGGTCAACAAAAGAGAAGAAACAGAACAGAAGAAAAAGTCTCTTCCGACAGAGCCGTCCGGCGAAAAAGAGTCCTGACCAGCTTGCTTCACCTCTGCTTCCTTTTTGTGCCTCATCCTGAAGTCTTCCATCCATCCTTTATTCTCTTGTGTATCTACATCCTCTCATTTGCATCTTACATCAGAAGGGTGACAGAAGGGCCCACCCTGCTTTCCTTGTTCATTTTATTATTTAGCGTTTTTTTATTCAGTCCGAAGCCAGGTTTAACCTACACAATTTCGCGCTGTCATATTTATACCTCAAACTACTCCGACCTCGCCGAGCTCTTCCGGCGTATAAGAAAATCGCGCGCTTTGGCAGGTGGGCGGGAAATCAAGATTAACGCGCGTGTGAAAAAGCCGCGCGGAAAACGTTTCGACCCCAAACCGGATTGTACCTCTGTCCGCGTCAAGATTTGTGTGTCTGGTCCGTCTAGAGCACGCGGTAAATTTAACTCCCGCCACAATTAACACGGCTTCACGTCGTCCGGCCTTCAGAAATAACCTTTAGAGTCTAAATAATTAAATTTCATTCGATTTATATGGTAGCTGCTTGTTAAATTTAAACCCGGTAGCTTAGACCCAACACTGATGACCGTGAACGAGACTTTCCAAAGCAGAAATTAATACGCAACATGAGCTTATATGTGAAGAATTACATAAACAAACAAACAAAAGACCAATTGTTTAAGGTATCTTATATTGCTAAGTTAAATACAGAAGTCATTTAGGCTACCTTTTCGCAAACGAAGAGCAAATCACACAATTTGTTCACAAGAACAACTTTCAAGCAATCTGCCGATGCAACATTTTTGAAATTAATATTTTACGCAAACAAACAAATAAGCTAAACGTGACATTTTTGGGGGAGGCTTTGAAAATAAGACCCGATAGCTACAACCCATCCAGCTTCAGTTTTTATTCCCGAACAAAAACAAAGAAAGAAATATGACATTTGTACCCTAAAACCCAAGAGATAAAAACATAGCATATGTATGTTTATATAATTATAGGCTACTTAAGTATGTCTATATACATTTTTATTTTCTTGTAATTAATTGTTGTTTTGTTTTTATTTGTATGTATTTCATTTATTTTTGTTGGCTTTTTTCATGTTTAGCTTTTTATTTTGGTGTTACGTAACACGAATAGTAATCATAATTTGCGGCGGTTCTTTCCCGGTCTCCTTCGGCGCCTCTTCTCAAAGGTTCGCACCTGTCTCCACGCGGCTACTCAAGCGGACCTGGCTCGACTTCAAAGCTCTCGAAGTCGCAAAATCCGCTCGGACGAAGACGAGAACGACGGAAAGTCCGCCGCAGGACCGGTTCGACATCCTAGGTCGCGGTCATAAATAATGCATGCGTCCTCCGAACGACGGCGACGTACAGTTTCTTCATTTCGGCGCATTTAAATCGAGAAGAAACGTTTACAAAGGCTCGAGGAGCGGAGGAGCCCAACAAGGGCTCTATTTACAGACGGAGACCCGGGGGGCGGGAGGAGGAGCGGAGGGCCGATGAATTAATGAATTAAATAGCGCTGAAAGTACGTGTTTCCATCAACAATGAAAGGCAGGACTGAGGCGATAGGAGAAAGTTTTCAGACAGTGCTGCGAACTTATTGAGGAGTTCCACTTAAGAGGAGAGAAGAGATAGAAGGAGACTGAGGAGGATAGAAAGAGAGAGAGAGAGGGAGTAGAGATAGAGAAAAGGATTACATAATAAATCGGTAACGTTCGACCGGCACTGACTGACACTTAGCACACAACTTACTAGCATCGAACATAACTTGACAGGTTTAGCATATTTGCACGGAAAGTTAGTCAGTAGAGTATTAACGGTTTCAAATGCGCTCATTTGATTGATAAACATTATGAGACCTTGTCGTTCTTCTGGCGCGGATGGTGTTGACAGAGTTGTCAGGAACGCGCTGCTCTCCGTTCTGAACGCTTTCGCCGCTTTCGCCTCAGATTGTCCGATGCTCCCCGAGGTCGGAAAACAGCAGTGACCGTGATCGCGAGAAAAGAGAGCGCTCTGCCTTCAAGTCCTCGTTAAAAGGTAAGTGTGGAAGGAAGTCGCTCGTGAGGCCTAGAGGTCGATCGAGATGGTGAGATTGAGATTGCGTTCAATTAAGATACAGAAACGTGTGGTACATTTGAATCCAGCAGAGTCGTGAAGTCCAGTGAGATCCTTGCAGACATCAGGTGCATCTCAACAAGAAGCAAAAAACAAACTAGCTCGTAAGGAATGAGTGTTATGATGGAAACAGGTTGCTCTGAGGTGCAGCCTGCCGTTTGGTTGCTCAGATGTCCCGTGATTTGTCATTTAATTAGCTAAAATGAATTAATAATGGCCACGTTTAACTGTTTGTCGGTATTGGATTGCTATTCAAGCTCGCGTCGCTTTCTGTCAAGTTTCAGATTGTTTAGCATTGCAGTGCAAAATACAAGTAATAATAATACAAAAACAAGTCTGACAGTGGTATCGAAACAGCAAAAGATGTATAATTTGCGTTTCGTTCGCCAGGTATTGGTTTTGGAATGCAATGCAATACCTTTTTTAAATTATTATAGTAGTATTTCGATCTGTGATCGGTGTGTCACAGTTACAGTTTGCTCTAACACTGCTTCTGTTTAATGCATGAGAAGTAATATTTACTGATGCAGAGATATGAAAGAGCAGGGTTATCCGCTGCTATCAAAATAATTTCATAGACTCTGACTGAAAGACAACATCGCGTGGGTATCCCTTTCTTTTTTTCGTTTCTTTCTACCGATCTGATATGCTCCCCATGGCTCTTTCTGGCAAACATCAGACCTGGCAAAGTTTTTGGATTTCCTTTTTGGACTGTTCCCCCTTCCCTCGATCATTTCAACCTGGTTATTTTGGAGCTCTGAGGCGAGCCAGCCAGTGAAATAACTGATCTGCCTGGATCAGGTAGCCGTGCAATGGACTAATTAGAGGTTAGGGAAATGCGGATCTGTTAAGAGAGTCGATTTGTCCGCAGAGTGGTTTCCCCGAGCACTTAAAAACAGAAAAGTCAAGCGCTATCGCATTGGATCCGGTGAATAGAGGAAAGTAACAGTTTGCACATCCGCGGAATACTGATGAGCGAGTTTTAATATCGGCCTGTTTTCTGTCCATCTCTCCATGTCATTCCTTCCTTTCTCTCTCTCTCTCTCTCTCTCTCTCTGTGTGTCTCACTTGCTCTCTCTCTCACACACATGCAGTGTTGTATTTTTCAATGGTGGCTTTTGTCTCTTTCATCTCGTCTCTAAACAAAAGGATTCTTGTGTATACAGGACAGCGAGCGAGAAAGAAAGACATCGAGGGAGGACAGAAAGCGAGAGGAAGAGTGAGAAAAAAGACGGAGACGATTTGTAAACTTGAAACAACGCGGCTCGTCAAAAGTGTGGATATGCACCTGCTTTTTCCCACGTTGCAGAATGATAATGAAGCCAGGACATAGTCTTTCCCTTTAAGTAGTATTCTTAGTCAAATATTCACGCGTGGGCACAATGTATATTTGTCCACAGAACTATTTTCATGCGTTTCAGAGGTCTTCGAGAGCATGAGAGGCATACATTGAGTCAAGTGCTTGTCAGCGTTTGTCTGCAGCACGTACTGTATCAGTGTGCAGGCGAGTGGGCGCGTACTCGCCGGAGTTCAGAGGTCAGCTGTGTGTACACTCTGCTTATAACACGTGCCTCGGCGAGGAACCGCCTCCTCCCTCTCGCCCCGGCGTTAGTATTCAGAGCACAGAGATCCAGACAGATACCTATTCATTCTCTCAGTGTGAGTCCAGAGAGAGAGAGCGAGGTCAGAGAGGGGAGAGCGTATCACGTCTCCCTGGTACTCATTCATTTCATTTATTTATTTTATTCGGTGCGGAAGGCAGAAGCCGAGTGAGACTGAACTACCACTTAGACATTTAAACCAGAACGCCGAGAGG
This sequence comes from Puntigrus tetrazona, assembly GCF_018831695.1. Taxonomy (NCBI): domain Eukaryota; kingdom Metazoa; phylum Chordata; class Actinopteri; order Cypriniformes; family Cyprinidae; genus Puntigrus; species Puntigrus tetrazona. The sequence goes on along the minus strand of NC_056705.1, from coordinate 7,219,048 downwards.
GTGAGATTGAGCGGCGCGAATGAACGGAGTCGCCCTCGAAAGCATTTCCTTCGCGTAACCTAGCTAAGACATTGGTTCCTAGTTATGTTTTCAGGTTGCTCTTTGTCCTCAGATTCACAAATGAGCCAACTGTCGGACATCCAGTAAGAGTATGGAGCAATTAAATTAATGTGGATAGCGTCTCAGATCCTGAAAGAATTTAATAAGCCAAATGAATGCTTATGTTTCGAAGCGGCTTTAAAGAATATCATGATGTTAATTTTTTGAATTTCCTAATATAACACGTTCAAAGTCACATTTGCAAGATTATAGCTGAGCTGAATATAGCTGGTATTTTGAAACAGTGCAAACTAAGTTAAGATTTGTTATATAGTATATATAGCTCCCAGATTTATTGCAACACAATAATAAGAAATGTTTGAGCTCATATTGAGATTTTTTTATTAAATGCTTAGTATTTTGGCTAATTGGAGAACAGATTAAGTCACTGTGGAGATGTCTTCTGAGATGTGTACACTTTTCTTAATTTTTGCCTACATTTATTTGAATCGGCATGGTGTTTTTCAACACTACATCTATAATTTTGTCTTTTGAACGATTTGATTGAAATTTGCGTTTGCGCTATCTTTTGGTAATAAGACTCTTTTTCCACCCATTGTCCTCATTTGTAAGTCGCTTTGGATAAAAGTGTCTGTTAAATGATAAATTGTAAATGTAAGAAAATAGGGACTGTGAGAACGTTTTCTTTTTCTGATCTCCCACACAATGGAGTGTATTCTTTCTGCAAAATTATCCATAACGACGTTCCTACTTAAGTGTACAAAAACTTTTCGATTATTTTTAAAGAACTCGAAAAAAGAAAGCTGTCGGTGGAGCTTAAAATGGTTTGTTTCAGACTGTAAAACAATTATTGGTTCTTGAATAGTGAATGATTGTGTAATTAAGGTTCAAAGTCAGATTTTTGAGCATGATCGCTGTACTAGTTAATGTGTTTTTCCAGTTTGCATGCACAAAAATGTTTGAACTGAAGCTGTAGGACAAGGGAGTGAATCAGTGATTGAAAAAACCGTCCAAGCAGCATATACGAAACAAAGTTTATAAAGGTGGAGGATTAAGAAGCGTCATCCTCAATGTAACAGAGGAATGCAGAGAATATGGAAAACATTGTGGTGCTCTTTTCATCCCTGATTCCTTCCTGCAGTTTTGTGTTTTTGGATGGTGAATAAGTCACCCCTTTCACCGCTCACCCGGGCCAACCGAGCGCGGCATGTGAGTTGGTCAGCATTGACGACTAGCCTTTAAATGAGAAAGGGCAGCTGCTTCCACTGTGTGAATGAGGGGCATTTAATGCGCTTGGGCAGCTGGAGGGTCTGAATGTAGAATCAAAAAAGAGTAATGGACCACCAGGGTCGCCCCCAAACCCGGCCCTGTACCCCTTCCTGGCACACGCAAACCTCGAGGGAGAAGGATGCGCTCACGGATCAGCGATAAAGATCGCTCCGAAAGCTGCTTTGCCCATTTCAGCTTTTAGAGAAGTAGTTTTAAATACTGCTGAGAGTCGCTAATGTGTCCCTAATGTGTCTCTCTTTACTTGGACCATGCGCGACTTTCAGACAGAGCTCAGATAGAGATAGAGCCCTCTCTCTAAAATGCTACGAGACGACCTAGATTTTACAGAAGGCGATAAGGTGACAGGTTTCTCACACAGGAGCCTAACTGCTGGATCGTTTATTTCATTAAAAAGAACTTCTTTTTATATAAGAGTAACAAGATACTGGTAGTTTCTGTAATCTAAACGGTGACATTTTTGAGTCCCATCTGATAACATCCGGTGCTGGCCAGAAAGAAAAGGGAAGTAAGTGGAATTATTAGCAAAATATAAATGCTGATGTGAAAAGTCACAGATCACAGCTTTATTTAGTGCTCCTGCAATTGTTGCAGCAAAACCTGAACGCAAAAACATGCCCAGGTTTCATGTCTCAGTGTTTGGTCATAATTGAACATTAACCAAATTGGAGTCTGTATGTTTTGTACGTAACCGCCAGTCTAGTGTGCCTAAAGCTTTAGCAGTCTTTAATTACGACTTTTGGACGAAGACAGCCTTGTCTAGTGTGCATTTTAGAAACTGCATTAGCTTGCATTTTTAGCTTTAATGCAGAAATGATTTAAGAAGCATTTGACCTCAGAAATAGAGGAAATGTTTTCATCATTATAAATCAGTATTAGCTATTAGAGTTAATTTGCAGTTTTATTCACCTTTTACTTCAAAATGTAAGAACGTGCAGTAAACGGTTAAAATGTTTACACTACAAACCAGTGTTCAAAGATAATACAATATGGTAAGACACAACAATTTTCAACAGCAAGGTAGAAGAAATTGGTTTACTTAATTTAAACCATTTCTCTCTTCCCTCCTAGCTATGACCTCAGCCACGCCCCCTTCCTCCCGTAGCCCCTCCCCACAGAAGGTGTGCCACTCCCAGACACAGACAGATGTTTTAAAGCCACTCCTAAGCGGAGGAGGCGGGGCTTCAACAGGAAACGGACCTGCGGCATTGAGACGCCGTCGACGGGTGCTATCTAAAGATGGGAGGAGCAATGTACGCATCGAACACGTCAGTGGGCGAGGGACGCTTTACCTGCGTGACCTGTGGACCACCTTTCTGGACATGCAGTGGCGCTACAAGCTTTTCCTGTTTTCCGCCACCTTCGCTGGCACCTGGTTTGTGTTTGGAGTGCTGTGGTACTTGGTGGCACTTGTGCATGGAGATTTGCTAGGTGAGAAGGGAAGGCGATATTCTTCACTAAGATATTCATTTTTGTAAATATTGCAACCCCGTTATTTCCATGTCTTTGCTTCTTTTCCTTTCTCACCAGAATTTGATCCTCCGTCCAACCACACGCCGTGTGTGATGCAGGTCCAAACGTTGACTGGAGCGTTCCTGTTCTCCCTGGAATCACAAACTACTATTGGTTATGGCTTTCGCTGCATCACTGAGGAATGCCCACTTGCTATCATCCTGCTTATTGTCCAGCTTGTCATCACCATGGTGATGGAGATCTTCATCACTGGAACCTTTCTTGCCAAGGTACACCTAAAACTAAATTAATTGGGTAAAAACTTCAGAGTTGTCTTAATATCTTCATTGGTAAAAAGTTAATCTATCATTTGTCTATTTTGGCGGAAAACCTGACATATAAGCTCTTCTCATTGCAAGTTTGGGAAGAAAACTAACAAATGTTGAGTTCCTAAATGTATAAGTAACCCAAACTCACAGCAAACAGGAGTTGGAGTTTGTGTGGAGCAGCACTTGTTGAGAACTGCTTCCTGAGACACTGAAAGCACTAGTTAGAACACACTTTTTTATTGAAATAAACTGTAGCCTTTGCAAGTAGCAGTAATTTCATTGTATTGTGATTAAATTTAATAAAATACAGTACATGAAGTTGTACTGGAACCGGATAGAATTGGAGCAATATCAATAGTATTGAAAAAATATTTTGTGACCTGTACAGTCCTCACTCGGATCTAATAAGGCATTTATGTTTTCATTTTGGGTATGTAGGTAGCACGGCCGAAGAAACGTGGCGAGACGGTGAAGTTCAGTCAGCATGCTGTGGTGGCCAATCATGAAGGCCGACCTTGTCTCATGATCCGTGTCGCTAACATGCGCAAGAGCCTCCTTTTAGGCTGCCAGGTAAATCTGATTAAATAATGTTGAATTTCATATTAATTTCCGACGTAGCGTATGTGCAACTAATCATATGTTAAATTTTCGGGATTCCTCAGGTAACAGGTAAGCTTCTGCAGACGTCGCTGACTAAAGAGGGTGAGACGGTGCGTCTGGACCAGAGAAATGTAGCCTTCCAAGTGGACACTTCCAGTGACAGCCCCTTCCTCATCTTGCCCCTCACTTTCTACCACGTGATAGATGACAACAGCCCACTACGGGCCTGGGCTGCCAAAGGTACAGAAGCCTAAGAGAACTAAATGGAACGAAAAGGTGTCATGTTGATATGTTGGAATTCCAAAATGGAGCCTGAAAGCCTAAGCTTAGAATTGTCTCATTCGAAATTATATCATTATTTTCTACTGTAAGTTGAACTGGTATAACTGTAGCTCAACTGGAGAGCATGGTGCTGGCTATGCCAAGGTCTTGGGTCAAGCATCTGTCAAATGGGTAAATGTAACTCAGAACAGGCACAGTTTCACCTGGTGCAACCTTAGGTGTCTTGCTCTGTTGGCTCATAGATTGTTTCTTTCGGTGAATGAACCAGCAACCATCTGGTTACAAGCCTTCAGACTGAACTACTTGACAACACTACTCCATTTCCTCATATGCACAATTTGAACCCATCCCATCACAGGAAATGTGAGATTCCTGTTGCTCAAACGGTAGAGCATAGAGCTTGGTTATGGGTTTGATTTCCAAGGAATGCATTACTTGTGAATCAAACCCATGACGATTTGTATCACAAATGTAATGTAATCCGCATTTGATAAGAGCACCCGCCAAATTGCATTCTGGTTTGATTTGGTCGAATATTTCATGAATCGAATCCATGAGCTAGTGTACCATAGATGCAATATAAGTTGCTTTTGATAAAAGCATCTGTCCAATGCATGTTTTTTTAGTTGCTCATTCAAAAACCTTCCACTAAGCTTAGCGTTGAACAAAAACAGCCTTTACTGGTTAGGTATGTTTTGAAGCTGGGATGCTGGTTTGAGCTGGTTCTGTGCTGGTTTATGGTGGCCCTTTGCTGGTTCAACCTGCTCTTTTGCTGCTTTAAGCTGGTCCTATGCTGGTTATGTGCTCTTAAAGGACCAGCATACAACAAGGGACCAGCTTAAACCAACTTAAGCAAGCTCAAACCAGCATCCCAGCTTCAAAACATACCTAACCTGCCATTTTTTTCAGCAAGGAGATGGCGCTTGGCTCTGGTGGCAGATAAAGACTGTCAGTAGGATACACCTGAGAACAGGGACAGCGTGGTTGGGCACCGACCCCCGTGGCTCCAGCAGAGTTTCTCTGGGGATAGAGTGCTACACGGGAGAAACGTGAAACAGCAGTGTGGGGAGAGGTGTCAAAGACACCGGAGAAGCTCTGTTTCAGTGCAGAGGTCACTCTGCAGGCAGAAGGTTCAGGGAGTTCTGGCACTTTGAGCACACGCTGGTGCCCTGTTTCCACTGACACTTCACACCTGAATCAAATGCGCGTGGCTGGCCAAAGTGGCTCAATTTATGTTTCCATTTTGACTCTCCTTGATTAATCATGAGGATAAACGTGAGCTAGATTTGCACATTTGCCTGCACAAAGGTTGCTAGGGTGTTGTTACAACATTTAGTTTGTTACAACATTGATCTTTAGAGAATTGCTAGCGGTTGCTAGAGTGCTCTGGGTTGTTGCTTGCTGGTCAACAAAATCTGATAATGCGTTTGAATATTTAAAAAGTTAAACGCAACTGAACACCGTAACAGTATTGTAATTATAAGTGGGAAAAACTTGTATGTGTCATCTGTGAATTTGTGGTGGACAGCTGTCGTCCAGTCCTTGCTTGATTTTGAACAATTTTAATATCACTCTACTAAACAGCAACAATTATAACAACTAATCAGCCAACCGAGAGCCACTGTAGCTGGTGTAGTTCTGTAATTATTTATGGAGCTACCTCCAAATTCAGTAATAATAAAACTATATAAGTTGAACAGGTCTAATTCTAACAAAAGCTTAATTTGTTTTTGGAGTCAAAATCTGAATCATGCTGGGAAATACAGTCAGTTTTAGTGGTTTTAAGGGATTTTGAGTCCTGGGCAGCTGGTCAGACAGACCTTTGGTGTCAGGATTGGCATTTGGGAATCATAGATTCCTTTGTGGTAAAGACGGCAAAAGTTTAATTGAATATTGAGAGGTTAAAGGACAAAGTGGATTTCACATTCTCTCTGCAATTTTACTGTGAATTGTAGCAAATTCAATAAAGACTTGGTATGGGGGGGGGCATGTTTACAAGAACTTAGGGTTTCTATTATTGGCAGATGAGCTGCATTTATTGTCGTCTTCCTCCCTTCATCTCATTTTCTCTCCATTAGCCCGCATTCACGTTCTCTGTAGACGTAGCTTTCCCTCTTTCTTTTCTAAATTCTCTCTCTTTGGCTGGAATGCGCGTATGAGAGCGTGCCAGAGCGTCTCATTAGAGGCACAAAGCAGCCCAGTTCCTGGTGCTGACACGCAGGTCGTGGATCCAGTTACGCTCCCAGTCTCTACCCCATCGAGGGCCCAAGCTATCAGACCCTCCGGTCCCCGCTTTTGCACTTGATTCACTGAATGCGACTCTCATCTCGCACGTCTATGGGCTTTCCCTCTACGTGATTATCCTCGTGTATGTTTATGGTTTCTGTTGTGCTTCTTCCTCTCTCCTCACTGCTTCTTTCTCATGTTTGTAGTCTAGCCGGATCGCCCGGTGTAATCGACTGTAGTCGGATTATACGGTATAGGGTTATATTTAATAGACCCCACTTATGCCTAATGCTACCTAATCCAAATACATAGTTTCCTCCTAAAAATGACTCTTTTGTATGTTGAGCGTTAAGTTTTTCTTTAAAAACCTGAATGTAAAGCAGAAATAGCTATTCAGGATGCTCCAATGGAAGCGCATTTGCATATGAATGAAGTAACTGGCATCGTCCTTAAAAACGTGTCCGAAAGCGTGCCGGTGCATTACAGTGTGAATCTGTATGTGCCCGAGTGGCTGCGTGTAAACGTACGTGTATGGACGTGCGCCAGTGCACCAGTGTGTGTGAATCTATAGTAAAAAAAAAAAACTAAATACACAGTGTGCCAGTCTGCTGAATGTGGCATTGTGTTTGCGTAAGAGGCTGAGAAGAAGAGACACGGGCCTCTGCTGGAGCCCGACTCAGAATATAGCTATATGAACCACCAAACAAGTTGTTCTCTCATGAATGTGTGTTTGTTTGACTCATAGACTATGTTTTGCTTTAATTACTTACTTGGGCTGAATGCAGTCATCAAATCGTGAAGGCTGCCATTTAATAGTTTTAATTTAAGAGCCTTTGTTTGGTTTGCTGTATCATATGCACATGTGTCATTTACATAGCAGGCAAACCTTTCAAAGTTTAAAATGTATTTTTTAACTTTTAAAAATGAGGAATTTAAAATGCAAATAGTGTTATTGTAAGTTGTTTATATTTATGTAATGTTTTTATTTAATAACCGCTATAAAAATGATAGTAATAGACTTTAGTCGAATTAAATCGGTCAAAACACGTGGCACGAAAACGGAAAGAGATTTTCACTTTCAAGCTCAGGTTTTGCTTCTTGAGTAAACCAAAATGTGATTTGCCCTCAAAAATTTCTCAGATTTTCATTTTTCGAAATTATTTTTATTCTCCGTGCTGAGGTACTTTGCAAAAAAAAAAAAAAAAATCAGTATTTCGGAATGATTAACTCTTTCCAATGCTAATAAAGTCACATGAAAAAAATGTGACAAAATATATTGCAGAATGTTTTTTTAATATACATTTCTGTCATCCTTCATTCACGCTTATGTCATTCCAAATATATATGACTTTTTTTTCCCGTAAAACACAAACGATTTTTGAAGAATGGTCCCACTACTTGGCGTGTGCATGCAATTTATCACATATAAACTGATAAAAGAAAGGTAGGTAACTAAGATTTCATTCCTTTATTCAACTGTACCACATAGTAGAAATGACCCATATATAAGTAGGCTATCTTCTTCCTGAAACGCATTAAAGACACAGTGAGAGGCCACATCAGATCTGCCTGAAACACTGACATCCCCTGAGGGTCTTTCCACTGAGTTCTGTCATGATCAGTGTGTAAACAGCACCGAAGAATATCTTCATGTGCTGATAATTAATACATGTCAGTGTTTTTGCATTCATTAGCCAGTAAGCGTTAAAAACAACGCGTATATACTGTCTCTAAATGGTTTTGAATGCTATTCTTCATTTCTAAACGTCATTGCGTTTAAGAATCTCACCATTTCATCTGTTGTTTTAGTACTGACCGTAAAATAAACTATACTAAAGTAAATGTTTAACAATGCAATGCCGTAACGTTTCGGAGTGTTTAGATGATTTTTTGGGGGCACTACGAAACATGATTGTGAGCATGATCTGGTGTGTTTGTGGGTTATGAAACCCCATGTTTTTTGCTCGCAGAATGCAGAACTGGCTCTGGGTTAAAGGAGAGACTGTTTTCACAGATGACGGTCTCTTGCTCTGAATGTGGGATGTTGATGCAGGTGTGTGTGCGATTGTGTGTGTGTGTGTGTGTGTGTGTGTTTGTGTCAGTGGGTGAATGACATGCTTACGAGTGAAGGCATTTGTATTTCTGCTGGTATGAGCCATAAGTATCCTTATATGCCATCATGTAATGCAGATTTTTATATAAGTTGATTGTCTTACTGTCTGTTTTGTTGTAAAATGTGTTTTAATTTTAATTCTCCAATTTTTTGAGAATTGTGCAGATGCCTTAACTTTAGAATCAAAATCAATATTTACTTTATTCGCCAAACATACATTCGTTTTACATACATTATTGTAATTATAGCATCATTTTTAATTTTTTGCCATTAAACTTTTACATTTTATTTAAAATTTCAGGTTTAAATTTTAATACATCAAGATTAACCTAAAATGAATGTTTAAATAAAGCCTAAATAAAATAAGCTTTTTAAATTACATATTCAGTTAATGTTTTTTTTAATTAAAAAAAACACAAATGTTTTTCACAGTTTAAACTAAAATAACCCTCCATGATATACAAAAAGAAAAATGACAAAAGTAGAATTAAGCTAGAAAAATAAAAACAATATACATCTAGATGGAGTAAGGCGCAGCTTTGTAAAGTATTTACGTGGTACATTTCTAAAAATATACTTTAAAGTTTTTTATTCAGTAAGGAAATGTGACAAGCTCCAAAAAGTTCCACCCTAAAGTATTTGAAGTTTGCTCATGTTTGAGCACGAATGAGACACAATGAATGAGTGAAAGTCGAGTGTGGTACAAAATGGGTTAAATTATATCACCTGCTACCGAATTTCTGTTTCACTATATATCTTTTTCTTTCTAAGGTGGCGGGTGGACGGATCCGGAGCTGGCTGACTTCGAGCTGCTCGTGATCATGAGCGCTACCGTGGAGCCGACCTCGGCCACCTGCCAAGTGCGCACCTCCTACCTGCCCGACGAGATCCTGTGGGGCTACGAGTTTCCCCCCGTCGTCTCCCTCTCTCCCTCCGGAAAGTATGTCGCCGACTTTGCCTTCTTTGACAAGGTTGCCAAGACCAAGACCCCGCCCCTTTTTAAACAAGCCCCGCCCCCGAACGCCCAGTCGACCCAGCAACAAGGCGACAGCAGCGGAAACCAAGGGGTGGATATGGAGAAGATGCGATTGGAGGAGAGCTACCGGGAGGAGAAGGGGCGGGACAGGGGGCGTGTCCGAGACCAGCTCAGCGTCCGCATTAGTAACGTCTAGAGAGCGGATGAATGAACGGGGGATCAGATGAAGATAAATTGCTTGAGTACTTGTTGGATTCAGTGTTAGCCAACTTTTTTTTTTAATGCCACTAGGCTTACCTGTTTTACAAGGTAGGGTGCCAGTAGAGTTGGCTAGCGCTGAAATGCGCTGGCACACAAGCATGAAATAGAGAAGATAAAGACAGAGAAGCTATGTTCGGAATAGCACACTAGCATACTACGCTTTTTGTTTCTAGTACGTATACTGTGCATACCGTGCAATTTTCTGTATGAACAAAACACGCAGATTATATAACTGCTACAAATGATCGGAAAAACAAACCTCGGCCTATATTTCTGGAAAATCGTATGGCAGTGGAGCAACAGCAACTTTTATTCCTGTTCACACAGAATGTATGTAATGCAGTTCGATGTTCACACATAATAATCACATGACCAGCTCTATGTGTGTGACTTTCCTGACTTAGTAAACTTGCTCGATAGCTCACCTGGTAAAGCATTTCACTTGCCTTGTGAAGCAAGTACCTAAAAAACCACTAATGATAAAGAGGCACGGTCGCCTCGTCGTATCTCACCGTTGCTTTTGTTAACACTATCGGTTAAATTTAGGGTTGAATTTAATGCAGTTGGTACATTACTTTCACAAAAGATAAAAACCACGGAATGTGCGATTCACCAGACTAGATCACTATTCGTACATAACCATGATTAATGTTTATCCGTTACGAATAAGCGCCCCTCAGTATTACGACTATCGAGTGCCGCTTACGGTGCATTCAAACTGTTTCTATAGCAGGGGTTTCCTGTAAACTTTAGCTTTAACCCGATTAAACACACGCGAACCAGCTCGCTTGAAACGCCAGAGAAGGTGTGCTCGGGGCAAGTTAGAGCTAAACTCTGCAGGACGGTGACCGCGAACGAGTCTGGACACCTGTTCTAGAAGCTCGACCCGTCGTGGAACCCATTTACTTACGTTTCGTTATCGCCCTGCCGAAAGCTTCAAAATGCGACTACAACTGTAAACCGGATGCATTGATTTCTTTTTAGCTCATCGTTTGCTCGGGTTGAGCAGCGGTCACGTTGCGCATGGCTTCTTGAACGTCTCATCGCTGCATAATGCGCATCGTTTCACGCGACGCTCGAAAGAAATAGCGTGCTGCATACGTACGTGGGTTTGCTAGCGTTCCATTCCGGATATAGTTGAATCTGTAAATGAGAAATACCGTAAACTACTAAACTATTAGACCATGTGGAATCAAACGGTGATTCGACATAGATCTGCTGCTTTATTCGTGACAAAACAGCATCGGACGCTCTTGAGGGACCTGCTCACCAGGAAGGGCTACTTCACCCCCCTGTGGCCAAGACAAGCAGTGCCACAGATTTGAGACGCTTTGAGAAGAACAGCTATTCTGTAAACTCTGATGGACAAAACCTGATTTTATAAACACACGGATATCGATCTATTTTTGCAGAAGGACAATGGACCGGAGGGTTGCGTGTCACCGACTGGAAGAAATCATAATATTTAAACCACTGTACTGTAGTTATTGATAGAGTACAACGTTAGCGTCAATAACTTGTGCGTGACTGTGTCAGATGTGATTTGCATCTATATTTGTGTCTAACAGTGCCAGTATAGAGCTATTTTGAGGTAAAGATCTAGTTCGTTTTTCCCCCACAGCTGATCTTTTGTCACTGGAATAAACATAATGATGTTTGTTTAACAATACTAAAAGCACTTTAACTCGAGGAGGAGGCTTTATTTTTGATATTTCGTTTTGGGTCCAACTTAACTGTACGCGGCCTTTTATAAGTGAAGATAATGACGAAGAGTGAAAGAATGTATTTTTAATTATAGAAACTGTAAAGTCAATGTGCCTTTGAATCAACAACAATAACTACAACAGTAATAATAATAGTAATAATAATGAGCTGTTTAGTAAGTGTTACTGTCACTATTATTCATGCGTTGTGTTATTGTTAGTCAACAATCCCCATTATATAAATTATTGAGGTTTTATCAAATTAATTTTATATAAGCTTTACGGCTTGCAAGTGGCAACCCACCTATGACACATTATTATTATTATTATTCGGATGGTTTATATTGTTGTAAAAGAATGATTTTGGTTTCATCTTTAGCACATGTTGCCTGTCTTAACTGCGGCTGTGAGGAAACATCTGTTTCGTGAATTTCCTTTTGCGTTTAGTCACTTTCATAACTGGACTTTCACTTTACCTGCTAATGATCTCAGATTACCGTTTTTAATAAATGAGAACTTTTGAGAAACAGTTGCGCGGCGACTTTATCTCTGTGTTCATCGAACGGCGCGGGTTTCGTGACACCTGGTGTGATTTTGAGGTGAGTGTTAAAAAACTCCCGCCGTTTATTCCACTTATTTATGTGTGCCATTGATGAGGATCTTTCAAAAGGTACCAATATGTACACTTTAGGGTGCTAATATTAATTTTATGCGTACTTTTGATAAACCTGCAATGATTTTTTAATGCAGCGGTTAAATGCTGTGTGGTTAAAACCTGATTAACGACCCAAAAACGGGAAGATTTTCTGAATACGTGCGAGCGGCTGGCTATTTTAGAAAGATTTCTTGCTGTGGTAAATGTAACTTTTGATTAGGTAGATATATAAATATTAGACGACAGATGTTGTTGTACATTATCGTATGTTATTCATAGTTTCCACGTGACATCACTGTCACGTCAAACATGTAAATGAACAGAAAGACATCACTCCTGATCTTCAAGGGGCAAACCGTTGCATCTCATCCTGTTCAAGACATTTACTACAAAAGATCTCGCGGGTAAGAACTTATACTCCACTTGTGCATGCTCTAGTGTTTGACCGATCGTCGGCTTTTATACATTTAAAGTGTAACGAGTGATGTGTGAATGCATTTCGTTTGGATTCGTATCGAAATAGACTGATCGTAAGACGTCTGGGTTTAAACAGGTTTAGTCGAACGAGCCGCAATCTGCATAATAAGGAGGGCGATAGGTTTATTACAAGAGCACAGATTTCTCATGCAATACGTAGCATCCATAATGTGTGCTTGTGTAGGTGAGACGTCATTTTGCAGTTCTGCGTTGAATACGCTTCACGATTGTGTTTGTCACGATGGAGCTCGGACGTCCTTTTCTGGCTTCTGTGACTCATTGCGAAAATAAGACAAAATGAGCCGTGAGGAGGTTCAAACTTTCCACCAGACTAGTCAAAAATACGCCTTGATACGCTCTGCCGAGTGCATAACTAAACACACCCACAGACACCCACGTATACAGTGCTTACAGTAATTGCTCATTTTTTAATTTTGTTGAACAGCACAGAAGTACATGAGTCTGAGACTGTTGTGGAAATACGAGATTATTGGTGGGCATAACATTAGTCGGAAAAGTTGGTTGAGGTCGACTCGTTCAGAGTGCTTGATCGGTTTGGTGAACTGTACCTAAAACTTGTTTTTCAGAAGAACAGCTCTGCTGACATTTACTGCTCTGTTTCCTGCCTGCAGGTGCTCCACAGGAAGTCTTATTCTCAGTCAAGCTGAGCGCTATGAAACTCATTCTGCAGTGGATTTTTTGCTTCAGTTTAGGTACATCTCTTCTTCACGAAGGGTTTCCCGTCTCAAAACACAATCAAAGATTCCCCCCAAAGGTTTTTTTTAACTTAATTGGTGAAGGATGGTTCCTAACGAAACCCGTACGACTCAAAAAAGAAGATATTTGTAAGCCTGATTTTTAAAACAGGGCAGCTTTATGCCTTATACTCAAGATTGCAAAAATAGGTCCATACAGCTTGTATAAAATAGCTTAAATACAGATCCACAACGCATTTACTTTTTCCTTAACTTCTTGTTTAGCATTTTATTTCTTGGCCTTTCCTCCCACTTATATTAGGTTGTCTTAACTACTTACATTTAAAGGTCCCATATTGTCAAATTTTTTGTCTTGTTTCATGATAAGTGAGGTCTAGGGACTATGTAACTAGTGCATAAGTTTAAAAACCTGTTATTATGAGCTGAATCCCATCTCACGTGTAAAGTAAAGACAAACTCGCTGTGTCTATTTAGTCATGATGAAGATTTCAGCAGGCAACTATTTATTTTTTACAGCTACGTTATCATTCCAGCTACAATCAGTCACAACAGTGCATATACAATAACACACGATTATACATAAATCGTCAGTTTGTTGTTTTACACACATGCACACAGACATTATTTCATAAATGACATAGTCGCAAAAACCACCTTTAGACGCGCCCATAACAACATAAGACACTTTATTGAACCTTTTCTGTCAAAACTCAAGCATTTTGCATCCAGCTAGCGCTGAAATAATTATGATTGGCCCAGTCGTGCGTCACTCAGAAACACAGACCAATCAGAAGAGAGGCTCATAAATAGTAATTATTCCGGTCCTGAGAACGGAGCTGCAAAAACTATTGAGATGGTTTTTGTTACTTATATGACACATATATCAACACCTACAATAAAAATCCAAAAAGGTGTAAAATATGGGACCTTTAAATTAAAGGGGTCATATAACGTTGCTAAAAAGAACGTTATTTTGTGTATTTGGTGTAGTGCAGTTTACGTGGTTGAAGGTGCAAAAACATTATTTTCCACATACTGTACAGTATTGTTTCTCCTCTAAGCCCCGCCTCCTGAAACGATTTCAGGAGCTCATTGTTCTAAAAAAGCTAAGTGTGCTCTGATTGGCCAGCTACCCAGTGCACTGTGATTGGCCGAAAAACGCAAACGTGTGGCATCGTATGACCCCTTTACTCATTGGGTACAATGCACTCATGTTTTTACATTGCACTTGTATTTTTTAAAAACACTCATATGTAACTACATTTGTAAGAAATTTCTTTAATCACATTTATAGTTGCCCTATCTCTTACCACTTACCAGCAAACCTGTCCCTAACCTTACCCACAACCCACCCGAACAACACGCTATGAACACAATATGTACTTTGTACGTATTTTTTGGTATTAAGTCAAATCGCAGTTAAGGCCGGCCGATATAAAGTGTGAAATTACTTCAAAGGTGACATTAAATACAGTTATATTCTTAGATTTTAAACAAACGTTGTTCTTTTGAACTTTCTATTCATCAAAAACAATTAAATAATGTAACGCACCACCATTTCCACGCAAATACGAAGCAGCGCGACCGTTTTAAACACTGATGATAATCAGAAATGTTTCCCAGATCGGTATTATATTAGTATGATTTCTGAAAGATCACGATACGCTGATAGATGTTTGATTATATAGTTTACACTTAACTATATAGTCAAATAAAGTTATTTTACTTTATAATAATAAAGAAACGTCATTGTAGACCGCCTAGTCAAGCTGTATTCCCCTTCACGCAGGTTTTGTCACTGAATGTCAAGAGAAACGTTATGGACTGAGCGGGGGATCGATCACTTTGAACCTCGATCTCGGAAATCGGTCACATCTTCAAGATGTCATGTGGCGACGATTCAACAGGCAAGAGCTACTTGCGAACTTGAAGGGCGTTCACCCCGACATTAAGAGAAGAATGAGCCTAAACGTCCTGGACCGGTCCTTGACCATACACGACCTGCAGGAAAACGACAGTGGGATGTACGAGGCCCTCGATTCCTGGGAGAAAGAAAGCCTGGCTTCTTACAGTCTAACAGTGGAGAGTAAGATCCATGCATCTCACATTTACACTGTACTTATATATATATATATCTATACTTCAGCATCTCAGCCCGGTAACTCATCCGTGGTTTTTTCCAGACAACGTCTCTGAGCCTGCGATCGAAGTACACGGATATAATTCGTCCGCCGGAGTGTGCCGGGCCACCGTGAACTGTTCGGCGGACGGGAACTGGGCCCAGTTCGACTGCGACCAACACCTCTGCCTGGAGAAAGATGCCTTTCTGACCTCGGTCAACATCACCGTCACCGCCTCGGACAGCGTCCACTGCCACGCCAGAAACCACGTGAGCGAGCGCCGTGCTCAGACTAGCATCATGTGTAAGTACGCGCTTTATTTCACGTTTGTAGCCGTGGCGTCTGTGGCCGGGAAAACCCCCTCCGGTTTCTTCTGAAAAAAAAAAAAAAACTGAAGGAAGAAACAGAGGGGGGTTCGCGTCACTGTTTGATGTTTATATCGGTTTCCTCCAGACGCTTAAAACATTTCTGTGGTTTTAAGAAGTGCACGACTGTCGAATAAGGCGGTCTTCGATTGGTTGGCGTTGTTCTTGCACCAAAAAATGCTGGATAGTTCCTTCCATCACGACATGGAGAGTTAGCCTAGCTCTAAACGGTTGACTACAGAGACAGTAGTGTTGCCAGGTACAAATAAAGCGCATGTGGATGCAAAAAAAAAAAAAAAAAAAAAAAATTATATATATATATATATATATATATATATATATTAAAAGCTATGCGCTATATAAATACACCAATCAAATGCATTACATTTAAGATGCATTAAAATTTAAAATAGATTTTAGGTACACTGAAACACACAGAGGACTTTTCTTGGTGTGTTTCTTAAAAGTGTGCTTTAAACAATTTAAAAATGAGTTCAGTGTTAGACACTTTTATATAGCAATCCTCAGTTTAAAATCAGCGCATTTTATTTAAAATATATTATTAAAGTAATAGGTATAATTACATGTTTCCCATGTATATCCCATTTATATAAGTAAACAAATTAGCGCTAAAAACACTAAAATTAATTTTAAGTGTACTGAGATTAAGTACCAGAAGCAAAAAATCAATGCAATTTAATCGTTCGCAACATTACAATTCATTTTATTTTGATTGCATTTTCGAAAATAGTTAAAATAGCCGTTCTGTGGTCGTTCCTTTCGCTAAAATCTGTTTTAATATCTGCGCTTGTCTTCAGGCCACGAAAAGCAGCAAAGCTTTTCGCGCTTTTTATCCCCATCTTTTGGATCGCCGCGGTGGTCAGCGGTGGGGTTTTGTTGGTTTTGTTGGGTGTGGGAGCAGTATTTGTCAAGAGAAGAAAATCTCCAAAAGTTCATCCACAGGTATAATTCATTCAGACGGCCTCCCAGAAGTAAATCATATATATATACGGTATATATATACATATAAAATTCTTTCTCTCTGTATCAGTCCAGCCCTGCTGTGACCAAACAGCAACACGAAACAATTTACAGCACAGTGGAAAAGCCGACGTCTCCGGTAAAAAACCCTGTCGGCAGCAAAGTAGAGACCATCTACGACACGCCATCCCGACACGTACGTATCCCCAAACCTCTCCGAATCACAGCAGAACGGCGAGATCCAGCGATCTGAATCAGTTCGAGCCTGTGTGACCTGCTGGTTTGTGTCCTGCTCAGACCAAGGCCTGTCAGGCGGACAGCGTGGAGGCGAGGAGAGACGCTGAGGAGCAGACGTCCGGACCTGACCGGACCATTCAAGTGAAAGCCACCGTCCACCAGGCGGCAGAACCCGACTCGGATGCCTTGAACACGGTTTACTGCAAACTGGGAGAGATATGACACAGACGCCTGCCCTGCGTTACTGAGACGCCGGCGGAGAGGAGCTGTGTGGAGGTTTGAACATCGACCGTGGATGTCTCTGAGGGTTATTTAGTGAAACATTAAGCCGTACATTCTTAGAAAAAGAAATAAATGAAGGAGCTTTTATAAAACAAACAAAAAATAGGGTTAAGAACACTTTAATAATCCGAGGAACCTTTAAAGAATCATGTCTGTAATATATATATATATATATATATATATATATATATATATATATATATATATTTTTTTTTTTTTTTTTAATTAAGCTTATAGTTAGGAACAGAGATGAGATATTGTACTACTAAACAGTTGTATTTTTGTAAAATAAAGCCAATTTGCAGAATTGTTTTACTCCTCTGTTATTTATTTCCTGAACTCTTTCCATTTCGTCAGGATGAAGATAAACCGACACATTCGGGCTCAAATAACACTACTTTTAGAGTCTAGATTGTGTTGCCTGCAGCATTAAAGGCTTCTGCATGTGGTTTTCACTCGCTGCACAAACAGGAAGTTCACATTCACCTTTGGTGAACGAAGCAGGAAGGAAAATTCAAAGATACGGGCAAAAGTGATACAGAAACGTCTTCAAGTCGATCAAATAATGCTCAGTGTGTCCACGGTTAAAGAAACCCTGAAACACTTGGAATAAATGAGAAGATTAAGCGGTTTAATCGAGTGAGGTTTGAAGCGTTAACAAGCAGAATCACTGAAGGAAAGAAAACCGACAAGAACTGAAAAAAACACATCTAATAGTCTAATAAAGATTTACTTCTGTCATGTCTATAGATGCAAACAGATCTTTGTTGGACTTTGTGTTGGAAACATACGCATAATGGCAAAAACAAGTGCTAATTACATATTAATTACTCATTAATTACGCAATTTAATTACAAAACAAATAGTCTATACGCTATACTTATTTCTTTTTAAACATGGTCACTTGTTGCATTTAGGAAGAACTGTTCATTATGAAGGTAGTCATCATTCATGACCTGATCGATTAAATTAAATAAGCCTAAAAGAAGTGCGGCTCTGAAACATGTGGTCTATATGAGGACATCTAGTGGACATCGATAGAATAGATTAACACAGGCCCATTGATATTTTCTTATAATATTCATAATTCTGCAATGCATACAAGATATTTAACAGAGTATCAGCAGACCGAACTGCATTTTAAAGTGTCATAAATATTTGCTATAAAACATAATATACAGTGATTTTAATACAATAGTTATAATCAATAATCGAAACAACATGACTGTATGTATCTTTGTATCCCGCCGTTGATGAAAGTCGTGGATCCAGATCCTGAAATGATTCACATAATGTGTTTATCTCTGTGATCGCGTTCATTTGTGGCGTTTTGCACTGTTTCTGGTTTACCTTAAAAGCTCAGTTTGGAGTAGATATGGTCATAACACTCCTCTCCTAAAAGACGACAAGTTTATCATATGTTTCATGCATGCGTCTTAATGTGTCACTAAAAGGGTTGCAGTCGTACCTTTATTTTTCTTCTTCGTTTCCTCCATCGATTTCATATTCACCTCAACGTAGTTCGTGCGCGAAGTCCCATTTACAGTGCCTGCGTAAAAAAAACAAAAACATAAGACATTTTCTTCTCTTTTTCTGCCGAGTTCGTGCCATGCGCGCCACCGCCACACCTTCCTACTTTATCGTTCGATTAAAAAAAAGCAAAGATCGTTGCAATGACTGTAAAGACATGGCGAGTGTTTCTGAAAGGCACTGACCGGAGCCGGACGGCGTCGGTGTCTGGCTGATGGTCGGCGGACGGCGGTCCGGAGACGGAGACAGAGATCTTCCACCTACACTCAGACACAGAGACGCTTCAGGGACGATGCACAGTGTCTCGGTGTGTGACCCTGGAGCGCAAAACCAGTCTCAAGTCGCCGGGATGTATTCGTAGCAGCAGCCAAAAATACACAGCGTGGGTCAAAATGATTGCATTTACGCTAAAAATAATTAGCATATTAAGTAACGATCGTGTTCCATAAAGCTATTTTGTTCAGTAAATATATTAAAACGTCATTTTATGCATTGAAGGGCTCAATATTTAGATTGTTTTGCACCCTCAGATTCTAGATTTTCTAACGCTCCGCCGAATCACATCCTAGCAAACTATACATCAGTGAAAAAAGCTGCACGATGAAATGCATAAACCTCCATTTGGAAAAAAAACGACTCGTGACTGGTTTCGCGGTTTTCGGGGTCACAAATGCTTCCAGAGATCTTTATAGTCTATAGATCCGTATAAACGGTCTGAAGGATTTGAAGAGGTCAACCTTTGTTGCGTCTGCAGCAGAAAAGCAGGGCCAGTATGAAAATGAGCAGAAAGGCGCCGCTGAGTCCTGAAATCACTCCAACGAGCAGGACATTAAACAACGGTTCTCTCATTGAAGGCCCTGGTGTTTCAAAACAAAAGGTCAAGCAGGTCAAATCGATCGAGGGGGTTAAGAAGGCGTTGTAGACATCATGCAGAGCGACAGACAGTGATAAAGTCTCTCACCTGATACGCTCAGTGTAACTTCATCACTGGTGTGTGAGTGTCGGGATCCTCCGATCTCGTGTCCAGCACAGCTGTAGCGACCCGCGTGAGATTCATCAACAGAACCGATTCGGTATTCCGGCGATCGACTCGCGTGAACCGGCGAATCGTCTTTGTTCCAGCTGTACGTCCAGCTGCTGACGTCCGTCTCCCGTAGCTCACATGTGAGAGTGACCGTCTGTCCCCCGAGCGCCCGTCCGTCGGGGTGAACGCGCGCCACGGGCTTCGGTCTCACTGAGGCAGCAGAGAGCAGACGGCGCCGTTAAGGGATGCTGTGCATTTTCATAACTGTGAAGCAAGATGGCGCTGTGAGGACGTACCTCTCACGCTCAGCGTGACTCTTGGGCTTTGTATGGTCTGGTGTAGTACGCCGCAGGCATATTTTCCTCCATTGGAGACTCCCACATCTCTCAGCGTCAGCGTCCGGTCGTCATTAGTCATTGTCTGAAAGTCCTTGTACCAGATGATCTTCCTTTCGGTTAAGCGTCCCTCGCAGCTCAGAGTAACCGTGTCTCCAGCGAACACTGAGCTCTGGGGCTTTATGCTTACTTTGGTTTGATCTGGAAATATTTCACGATGCAACCATGAGTTAATAAGTGGTCATCATCTACCGCTGCTTATAATTTCTCATTAGCCTCAACCTTCATCTTATTATGTCACGATGAGTAACCGTATGGCTGTTTTATGATCTACTTCATTTATTCAGTTACTCAAGTTACTTTATTGTTTCTTATCAGCCAGACATATGTTTCAAAGTGATGTCCATAAGGCATTGACATCTATAATATAACCATATGTGGCTAATTAATGCCATGTATGGATATTAAAGGGTTAATTTGCTCAGAAATGAAAATTAGCCTCTCTTTAGTTCACTAGGTCTATGTGACTTCTTCTTTCAGGTGAATCCGATCCGAGTTATATTAAATAATCCTTAATAAAACATAAATGCATGAAGGCCTCCTGCAGAGCATCCACGCTATTTCGTAAGATACATATCCGTACTTTACTTAACGTCTTGTATACAGCAAACACGCACGATTATACCCTCGGGAAGGTTTAATAAGGTTCAACGAACCTCCGACTGATTCATCCGATTGAAGAAAGTCACATGCATGCTTCGAAGGCGAGTAAAAGTTTTCCTAGTTTCATCTTTAAGCAGTTAATATTCATGTCTAATGCACAGAATGCTTACTGTTGTTGATGTTCATGCTTCTTCCAGACACAGTTGTGATGCTGAAATCTCTGCTGGCCCGAGACGAGCCCTCTTTGTCGAGCTCCGTAATCATCACAGCTCCCGGTGACCCTGTAATATCACACATGAGTATATTGGAGACATTGATTTCACGTGGAGCTCATATCATTGTCCCAATGAGTGACGTGAACATCACGCTTTCGGTGTTAAACGTGCACAGATTTTAAGAAATATAACTCACCTTGAGTTGGTCCAGGGAGCACGTTTAAAATCAGCACTAAAACAAATAAACAAGATGCATTTGAACAGACCTGTTTTGCTTCTAAATAAAATGATATGAATATATTTGCGACCTTTTAAAAGGATTTTCACAAGAGAAGCACGGTACGAATCAATTTCGTTGATTAGCGTGTGAGAGAAATTCGTTTTTTAATAAAAATAACTAGCTACAATGGTATTTTGCCACTGATTATATTGCAGCTGATGTTAGGGCATTGGACAGAATCGCTCTTTCTATCCGTATTCCTTAAAAATCAATTCCTTTCGGATCAGATCTGTTCTTGTAAGCAATAACGCCGATGGTGACCGGAAGGGGAAGTGATGAAAATATCCGCTCTATTGATGCATATTGAAGAGCGCTGGTCTTTTTCTGTGTGCTTCACGTGGGAAGCGGCGTCGCTGTGGCCGGTAACTTGACCGTGAGCGAAGAAAACACGCTCTGTCCAGATCCGAAGACAACACGCTCCTAAAAAGCGCTGAAGATGATGAATCTCACCCGGCGACGTAAGCTGTAATAGACTTGGGTGCACTGAATTGTTAGAAAATATTGCACGCCCGAGGTGGAGATGCGGTCGTTGAGACTTAGGCACGCATATTTTTTATAAGAATTCAGCCGACCCAAGTCTAATAATCTGCTTATGCTACAGTTACCACACCGCTAGACGTCCAGGTGATTTATTTCAAGGCTAAAACGCTACTGAATGGGTTTAGTTTTTCCTCCTTTGCCAATTCCAAACAATTTTAACAGAGATTTGAGATGTCGATAGCAGACTGCTTCAGTTAATAACTACGTTATGAGAGAAAGGGGGAGAAAGAGTAATGAAATAATGAAGGTGTGTGTTCAGTTTTGGCATCACCTCCTTCAATCTGATCCTGATTCAATCATATAAAATAAACTCAACCCTAAACAGATGCAATATATTCGCCAATTATTTATTGATTAAACCATTTAAAGAAAGACAAATCCGCCCCGAATACAGATTAGGCCACCATGGTTTATAGAAATACATTTATAGAAATCCTAAATATCACCAATTCCTTCAATTACTGAATTCAGTGCCAATAAGAAAATGCACCTCATAGCCATTCTGTTCACCAAACAAATAAATAGAGCAAACAATAGTATGAAACAACAGATCGTTTCACCATTATGTTTTATTATGCATAAGCAAAGCATTTTATTAAATACTGAATGGATGAAGAAACACGGGAGAACGCTTCTTCACCCTCCTTATACAGAATAAAGAATGAACGCATGACGAAATGATACTCACAGAGCATTAGAGGAAGTAGACCGAGGTCCATAGTGACCGATTACTGACGTGCCGTCAAACACACAGGCTTTTATAGACTCTACACTTCCTGCGCAAACAGGAAGAAAACCACTGTCACGTCAATTGAGTCTGTGATACATTTTTTGTTGATAATATGGAATATACTTTATTTAGTGAATTAATTTCGTTTCATGTGTTAGAGAAATAAATAATCGTACACATACACACACACACACACACACACACACACACAAACACAGACACACACACACAGGCACACAAACACAGACACACACATGCACACACACACACACACACACACACACACACAAAACACAGACACACACAAAACACAAACACACAGACACACACACACACAGACACACACACACACACACACACACACACACACACACACACACACACACACAGACACACACAGGCACACACAGGCACACACACACAGTGTAATTTGTCAAAAACATGAATATGGTCACTGGTCAGTTTTGTACATAATCTTCAACCACAGCAATGAGTCATTGTTTCTGTATAAATGATGCGAACAAACTCCGACTGTGATTGGTTCAGACTGAATGGGAGGGGATTTATTTTAGTTCTGCATCTAAATCATCTTAAGGCTAACTTTCTGAATCATCATCAGACCGGTCAAATAAGGTAGTGCTGTCAAACTAAATACAGAAGTGTGAAGACGCAAAAGGTTACTAAGAATTTCTCTTTGTGGGTAACTGAATATTGTTTGGTCATCCTATAAGTGCAAAACAAAGAGTGTGAGACGTGCAAGTGGGAGTGATTCATAATCAGCCAACTTTCTGCTCTTTTATGTTTTAGAATAGACTATTAGTTTGTATCTTTACAGTGGAGACCTTTCTGCGTACGAAACATTTCTATGATATTATTCTGTGATAAGCATTGCTGCATGACTCAAAGTAAAACATAAAAAATGATGAAACAATCGATACAGGAATAAATGCGATTAGAAAATACTTGAGAATCGATATTGTGTGACTATATTGAACTTTTAAATTTGCTCGCATCAGTCAAAATCAAATTTAAAATACCCGTTTAAAAATACAGGGCAGATAATATACACAGAGACCATAATCTGATGTTTACTGCATCTCATCGGTGATGCCCTATTTGTGCAATAATGATGTAATTTTTGCACCCTTCAATGGAAAACATAGCACATTAATCATCTGTATTTCCTTAAAAGGCAGCAGCTGAGAAACTAGCATTTCCTAACTATTTCTGAAGCTGCTGTTACTCGTGTCACTACAATAAAGCATTAGTGTGCGAAAAAACTGTGTTTTTACCTCGAATGCAGTGAATGATATTCCTTGTTAATCTGCTTCCGTTCGCGTTATCGCAACAAACGCCTGCACGCAATGATTTTAAAAGTTTTATTCATCGGTTCGTTCAAACAAAGCACAACAACAACATAAATAAATAAATAATCGGCGTAAAAGCCCTTTGTTTTGACGTACGCGATCGGCTGTTGAGTTTGGGATGTAATCGGGGGGTTTGAATCGATAAAGCAGCTAAACGTGGGGAGCAACAGTGACCGGAGATGAAGGACGGACCGGTGTGTCGTGTGCTTCAAGCTGACCGAAACAACGTCTGAATAAAACACTACACGAGCCCCTCCGCGATGTTTCTTTCACTAAAGACACTGTCAAAGTGTTTGTTAAAAACACGGACGACGCAATCAAACATTCACCACTGCTAATGCACAATATTACAATAAAAACACGCGCAACCTCGTCCGTTACCGTGCACACTCCGTGGATTTGATCTCGCTGCGTTTAAATAAACGCTTACTCGTGGCGACCTTCGGTCTATAAATGAAGCCGTGTACCTCTAGTCGATGTTCACGTCGGTTTCTCTCGACTGAATTGCTTTGCAGCTTCGATTTTATTCAAAATACGAAAGGAGAAAACACAAGCACCGCTCGCTCGCGGGGAAGCGCAGGCACCGAGCAGAGCCGGTTGAGTCTACACGGTTCTCATGCTGCGGTTAAGAGCACAGCGCCGCCCAGCAGCGGCTCATTCGTTGTTGTTTACAGTCAGAGTTTGAGTCCGCATCGTCTCGGAGAGATCATGGCAGAAACCGCGCCAGCAGCCGCCGCGACCAAAGCGGCCAAGAAGAAGACCGCAGCTAAACGCAAGAGGACGGGACCGGGCGTCGGAGAGCTCATCGTCAAGGCCGTGTCCGCGTCTAAAGAGAGGAGCGGCGTGTCTCTCGCCGCCCTGAAGAAAGCGCTCGCTGCCGGCGGCTACGACGTGGAGAAGAACAACTCCCGCGTCAAGATCGCCGTTAAGAGCCTGGTGCTGAAAGGCACCCTGGTCCAGACCAAAGGAACCGGCGCCTCCGGCTCTTTCAAGCTGAACAAGAAGCAAGCCGAGACCAAGACGAAGCCCGCGAAGAAAGCCGCTCCTAAAGCCAAGAAGCCCGCAGCCAAGAAACCCGCCGCCAAGAAAGCGGCCGCCGCTAAGAAACCCAAACCCGCCGCAGCGAAGAAGCCCGCCGCTAAGAAGTCCCCGAAGAAGGCCAAGAAACCCGCTGCTAAAAAGGCGACGAAGAGCCCCAAAAAAGCAAAGAAGCCCGCGACCCCCAAGAAAGCAGTCAAGAGCCCTAAGAAGACAAAGGCGGCCAAACCCAAGACCGCGAAACCCAAAGCCGCCAAAGCTAAAAAGACAGCAGCCAAGAAGAAATAAACTGCGTCTTTTTGAAGGTTTTATCAAAACGGCTCTTTTAAGAGCCACCCACTAATTCAAAGAGAGAGAGCATTATTTCTTTGGTTATCAGCCCAGTGATGAGTCCTGGCATATATTAATACGACTTAAATACTGCAAAGTCAAACTTTTAACTATTCTTGAAACCAGGTAAACAATAGATTCGTAAAAGGCAGGTGCGGCACGTTTATTAATAAACAAACAGTAAAGTTCTATATACATAAAATACATATAAAAGCCCTTGAAAGAAACGTAGAAACGTTAAAAATACACACAAAAAGAAGCTAATACTGATTTATTACAATGTAATTTCTGAGAACGAAAGGGGGTTGGGTTTGGAGTATTGAGAGAGGTTCACTGATTGGCTTAAACCGTATTTAGACTCCAGCCAATAGGAGACCGGCACTCTTTCCTTTAAAAGCAGCACAGCAGCCTCCTGTGCCATCATTCTTTCTTTGAAAGCAGTTGTGAGCTACAATGAGCGGAAGAGGTAAAACCGGTGGAAAAGCCCGCGCTAAGGCTAAGACTCGCTCTTCCAGGGCGGGACTGCAGTTCCCCGTCGGTCGTGTTCACAGGCTTCTCCGTAAAGGCAACTACGCCGAGCGCGTCGGTGCCGGTGCTCCGGTTTATCTGGCCGCTGTGCTCGAGTACCTGACCGCTGAGATCCTGGAGTTGGCCGGAAACGCCGCTCGGGACAACAAGAAGACCCGTATCATCCCCCGTCACCTGCAGCTGGCGGTGCGTAACGACGAGGAGCTGAACAAACTCCTGGGCGGAGTGACCATCGCTCAGGGCGGCGTGCTGCCCAACATCCAGGCCGTGCTGCTGCCCAAGAAGACCGAGAAACCCGCCAAGACCAAGTAGACGGAGTGAAGTTTCTTGTCAAACCAAAGGCTCTTTTAAGAGCCACCCATCATTTCCTTAAAGAGCGGTTTCATTTATTCAGTCTGAGTTTGTATAAACTCAGGCGTAAGCCTTCACTTCTAAAGGAAAGAAAAAACAAAACACTTCAATACTTATCCTAAAAAAAAGTCAGTTAAGTTTAATGATTGTTTTGAAAATACGCTCTTGACGTGACCAAATACACTTGCATCTCACTAAATCACTTCAAAAAGTAAATATCGGTGTGAACTATTGACTAATGGGCTCACTTAAAATTGTCTAAATTTACGGAACCCACACAAAACCTCGTTACGCTGACATTTGTAATATAAATGTTACAAGAGGATTTTCTCAAGCTATATGCTCCGTTGTGAATTTGGTAGGTGCTTGATATAAAATAAATGGTGCTTTGAAAAGTCGTTGAATCTGGTGTTCATGAAAGAGTTGGAACACGGAACTCTACACATTCGGGAAAAACAACTACATGATCTGACTTGAAACGTAAAACTTTTCGTTGTTCTATTTTCATTCGACAAAGATAAAAAGAATACAGGCATTTTAGGCGGGAACCACAAACGGTCATCCACTGTTTGTTTAAAAAAAAAAGATACGCACGCTCATTGGTCAATTGTGTTTTAGAGACGCCAGACAATAACCAATCAAATGCCTGTTAAACTATGCCGTCCAATGAGCGCGCGGCAGCCCAGGGCTTCAAATAAGCGCGGCGCTCACACACTGCTTCATTTTATTCGTCTCTCTTTGAAGAGTTGATCTGAGATAATGGCCAGAACCAAGCAGACCGCTCGTAAGTCCACCGGAGGTAAAGCCCCGAGGAAGCAGTTGGCTACTAAAGCCGCTCGTAAGAGCGCACCCGCCACCGGTGGCGTTAAGAAGCCTCATCGTTACAGGCCCGGTACCGTGGCTCTGAGAGAGATCCGTCGTTATCAGAAGTCCACCGAACTGCTGATCCGCAAGCTGCCCTTCCAGCGTCTGGTGAGAGAAATCGCTCAAGACTTCAAGACCGATCTGCGCTTCCAGAGCTCCGCTGTCATGGCTCTGCAGGAGGCCAGCGAGGCTTATCTGGTCGGTCTCTTCGAGGACACCAACCTGTGCGCCATCCACGCCAAGAGAGTCACCATCATGCCCAAAGACATCCAGCTGGCCCGCCGCATCCGGGGAGAGCGCGCTTAAATCCACAGCTGCTTCAGCCACAAACCCCAAAGGCTCTTTTAAGAGCCACCTAAATCTATCTTTAGAGAGAATTTCCATTAAATGGCGAAATAATTTCATGGATAAACCTTAAGCAATTCAGGTTTTCTGAGCCTAGACAAGAATGTTTAGCATTCATTTCGTGTTTTTAGTGTGTATGCGACGAAACTTCACTTCCGCGTTTTAAACCAGGCGGTGTGTTTTCAGTCTACGTGCAACACCATGCCATTCTCTGCGATTGTTTATGAATAAATCCTTGCTTATGTCCTGTTTTAGATGCCTTTAACCAGTGGAAACGTCCTTTTTTTATTTTAAACGCTCTTTCCGTGGTTTTGATGTTCCGCTACTAAAGAAGCTTGAGCTTTTTGCGGTCGTTTATTCCCGATGGACTGGCACACTAAAGACGTTAGACGTAATTTAGGATGTCTAATTGTTTGTTAGGTGGCAAACGGAAGCGAATATGCTCGAATTTATCGAATCTATCGCCCATGATTGTGGTTTTGACTTGACTCTGTACGGATTCGGAGGTTAAGCGTTTTCTGAAGAAAATTCTAACGGCTTTTTTAAGAGCCACCCACGATTTCACTCAAAGAACGAGTTTCCAAACGGTACAATTATCTGCAACGAAAATCTGTTTGTAATATACTTAAGTTAAAAAGACTTTAGTATTTTTTTTGTGTTCGTTTTCGCGGTTCAAATGACAATATAATGTTTTTTTTTTTTTTTTATAATTTATATATAATAAAATTATTAGCTTTGGTGTTGGTATTAGTGAAATTTTCATACGTTTTTTCATGATTATATAATTTAAAATTTATATATATTTAAAAACAGCGGGAAAATCAAATAAATAAACTGAAACGAATGGGGGATGTTCGCCAATCACGAGGCGATGGGAGGAGTTCAAATTTTAAAGCCTCTGATTGGCTTCAGTTGGACCAATGAAAATCATTTTCTGGTCTGGTCCATGGAGATACCCAATCAGACACCGCTACTCTGCTTTTTTCTAAATTAGCATAGGACAGTGTATAAAAAATTGTGAGGGTCAGCTAATATCCACATTCAGTTTTGTTGAACTGGAAAGTGTGTATCATGCCTGAACCAGCGAAGTCCGCGCCCAAGAAGGGCTCAAAGAAGGCCGTCACCAAGACCGCCGGTAAAGGAGGAAAGAAGCGCAAGAGGACCAGGAAGGAGAGCTATGCTATCTACGTGTACAAAGTCCTGAAGCAGGTTCATCCCGACACCGGAATCTCTTCCAAGGCGATGGGCATCATGAACTCTTTCGTGAACGACATCTTCGAGCGCATCGCCGGTGAGTCGTCTCGTCTCGCTCACTACAACAAGCGCTCCACCATCACCTCGAGAGAGATCCAGACCGCCGTGCGTCTGCTGCTGCCCGGAGAACTGGCCAAACACGCCGTGTCTGAGGGAACCAAGGCCGTGACCAAATACACCAGCTCCAAGTAAAGCTCGTCTGACCGGCCAATACAAAGGCTCTTTTAAGAGCCACACAAAGTGTCTTTAAAAGAGATTTATCAAATACCTTTATCTAGTTGGTTGACTTTAATGATTGTTGGATAGAAGCTTTGATAAAACTATACTTTCTTTTGTTTTAAATGCGCCTAGTTTACAGTGAATAACTTAAGTCAGTTTTTGAAAAATGTATAAATCACAAGACAAGCAGGAGGGGCATCTTCACATTTTTGAAAGTTTATTGACTTATCACAAGCAGACAAGAGATCTCTCATATTTAATTGCCTTGCTTTTCAATAGCCCATTTAGAAACACTGACATGACATTTCTTATTTTTATTGTTTTTTCACAAAAGGAGTAATCAATGTTGACACTAAAACTGTTATTAGGTTGAAGTTTCTTCTGTCACTGCATACTGGCTTTGGTCTTCAGCAGATGAAACTGAAATACAAAAAATATTTATAATTTTCCAAAGAAAAGGAGGGGAGCGCTCAGACAGAAGTCTTACCTCTCTCTCTGTAGTATTTGAAGAGCAGCACGACCGTCGACAGCAGATACGGACAAGCTGCCAGAAGAAAACTGAGGATTTTGAAGACCGAAATCTGATCTGAACGTGACGCTGAAATCAGATGGACAAAACGCATTACTAAACAATATAGGTCTGTATTGAAGGCCCCTATATATATACACCCAACAACACCAACAAAGATGTTTATTGACAGGAACACCGCTAAAATGCCTGATGTGTGTACTGTTAACATAATCAAAAATATGATTTTGGTTATGAGGCAATGATTTTATTGTAGTCACAATATGCAATATGTTCCACATGCTAAGAACTAATAAACACAGCCGTCAGTAACCGATTTCAAAGTTGAAAACTCGAGTTGCTGTCTGTCATTGGCCACGTTGTTTATCGCCTTCATGCGACTGGAGTATAACAGATACGAATGGATGAGCTCAATTAGTCATATTGTGATTGGAAAACAGGACTCACCATCATGTTGTACATTGATGTTGAGAAGATGACCTGTAACATTTACCCACAGTGCATCACTGTATTGTGTGTAGTAGACTGGTGTTCCTCTTCCAGCTCTACACCGGTACTGTCCTCCATCAGACACTGAATCAATCTTCACTCTGGAGGAGTTTGTTTCTGTCTTTGTCTCAGAGGTCAGTGTGTGTTTGTTCCAGTAAAAGTCCCATCCAGTGCCCAGATTCACGAGACAGGTCAAAGTCACTGTGTTTCCTGTCAGTGCAGCTCCTTCAGGATCTGATGTGAGTTCAGGCTTTGGCTTCAGATCTGCAGGAGAACAAGAACACAATCAGATCCCGAAGAGTCAGAATTAGAAAAATAACAGAATATTTTTTGGCCCCCGAATTCATGCATCCTCCACGATTAACCAAAAGGTTCTTCTGTATAAAACAAAAAAAAAACAACTTTAACATAATTATGTTTGACTTGTTTGTGCATAAATAATGAACTTGCAGCTAAGCTTGCATATGCAGTTCTGCATCTGCATGTATAAGTGCTTCAGATACAGAAGAGTATGAAAAGTGTTGAGCCACAGATATTAGTTTAATTAAACATTAAACATGTGAAAATGAAGACTCACCTGATACAGTCAGTTTCACAGCATCACTGAAGTCTGATGATCTCTGTGAGTCTGATCTCTTTCCTCTACATCTGTATTCACTGACAGACACATAATCAGCTCTGAAACTGATCTCTGCTGCTGCTGTTGATGTTCGATAGAAAGTGTATTCATCTTTAAACCAGCTGTATGTCCACTGAATGTTTTCTGTCTGTATGTCACATCTGAGAGTGACTCTCTCTCCTCTGAACACACTCTGATCCGGAGTCACCTTCAAAACCGGTTTGGCTCTCTCTGTATAGGTGTAGGTAACTGAAACGGCATCAGTATCATGATTAATGTCATGAACTATAAAAGAGAAGTTCTCTTTTAAATTAAATTCTTTGTTTGCCATGTAAATATTTATTTTATTTACATGGTATGTTTGTGGCTGATTAGAGTGTCATAAGGTCACGTGACAGCAAAGTCAAATACTACTATTAAAACAATTTATCATGGCATAATATATTCCAAACACTAAAATATATACAGTATACACCATATACACTTTACACTCACCTGTCACAGAGAGATAAACATCAGAGCTTAATTGTGACGATTGTGGTCTTTCATCTCTCCGTCCTCTACACCAGTAATAATCCTGATCAGATGCTGTTACTCCTCTGATAGTGAGAGTGTCTGTGTTCACAGCGTAACGCTCGGACGGCCGTAACATAACTCTGTCTTTATACCACTCATATCTCCAGTCAGGTGTCTGGTAGTATGTCCAGTCATTTGTACTGACATATGTCAGATAATTTCTCCGTGTCCAGTCTCTGTAAGACTCAATCTCACACTTCAGAGTGACTCTCTCTCCAGTGAATACAGTTCTGTCTGGAGTCACAGTCAGTGAAGATCTGGGTGAATCTGTGAAGAAAGAAGACAGAGGTCTTTCAGTGAACTAGTCAGATAAATGATTCTGTATTTATTAAATGATGTTAAAGGGGAGAGATGTGATTAATTAGCACATTTCCTTAATTATTTGATTAATTATCACATATGCGATTCATTTGCTTCAGACAGCCAAATTGTGGCCAAAATTGCAGTGTCTGTTAGGATTTAAAAGTCATACATATACAGGGTTTGGCAGAAACTACATATAATGGCGTTACGTAATTTACTTAATACAAAATAAACGTAACTGTTACAGTTACTAAGGAAAAATATGTAATTAAATTACAGTTACTAATGCACATTTTAATGATTACAAAGGGGGTCTGAATATTTTCCACAGACAGGAGCTCAGCCTTCAGGGCTTGACATTAATGCTTCGTTAACCCCAGGCAAGTAACATGATCTATAACCAAAAATAACTATTTAGGCTAGACACCAAAACGCAAGTAGTACTATGATTTATTACATTCAGAGTAAATGGCAAATAATAGATATATCTAATACGGTCACAGTTTTAGACTTTTGCTGATATTACTTATTCCCCCTGTGCTCTAAGTTTTTCCCCTGTGACCCCGTTTTTTTCATTAAGTTCAGGTGTGTCTTGTCAATTATCCTCAGTTACCTTCCCCAAATAAGTTGCGTTCAGGTCTTTATTCTTTGTCCGTTCTCGTCTTGTATATGTTGTGTGTATGCTGTGTGTATTATTAAAGTGTTGCTCTTTGATCTCTGACGTCTTCACGTTTCAAAATACACCAACCGTGACAGAAGAACCACGATTTTTTCCCAGATGGACTATCCCCCCGTGAATCTTCTCCACCTGGAGCAGGGAGACTGTCCGCTTGAGGCTCACAGCCTTTTATATAGCTTGCGTGCCTAATTCACTATCCGCACCAGCCTGAGCGAGCGGTCAAAGGCATGCATCCCAACAGGTGGTCCAAAAGAGGATTTTGCCACAGTGTTGGAGGAGATTGAGGGCTTTGATGGAAGCCCACCCTCACTCCCGCGACTGAGGGTGAGCTAGAATTGCTTTCTGGGAGCTATTTTGATGAACTTAAGGACTTTGTTATAATGTACCTAAGTGACTGGTTTGGAGAAGTATTACTCAACCCTGAATATCCTGTGTCTCCGCTCAGCTCCTGTTCTCCAATGCTCCCTCCCAGCCTCCCTCTCCCAACTCATCTAAAGCCAGCCAGTTTCTCAACCCAGTCTCCTCGGTTTCCTGTCAGCCCCTCAGCTCACCCTCAGTCCGTGCCAACAGAGTGGCGCTGTTCTACCTCTGGTCTTACAGTCTCCAGTTCAGATTAGGCGTGAGGATCCCCTGTCTCTGCATCCAGTTTTTGAGCCCTGGAATTCACATTGGTCCTTTGACCTATCAGCTCCACCTTGGCTCTTGTCTTTGCCGTGGCCCGTCATCCCACCAGCTCTGCCAGGTTCCCTCGTCCCTCTGGCTCTGCTTTGGTCAGTTGTTGATCATCCACCGCCTCAGGATTCCACTCCTCTGGCTTTGCCTCATCAATCTATCCCTCTGGCTCTGTCAGGCTCCTCCTTCCCCCCGGTTCAACCTTCATCCTTGATCATTTCGGCTCCACTATGGTCTTCCGGACCCCAGTCTCCACATCATTTGCCCGAGCCTTCAGCTCTGCCTTGGTTCACTGGATCTTTGTTGTCACCCGGCTCTCTGTATGCTTGGCTCCACCCTGGACTCCTTCTCCATAGGCTCTATCTCTGTTAGTTGTCTCATGGTGTGGTCAAGGCCTTCTCCATCACGGTTTCTCCCTCCTTCGACTCCACCCTGGGGCCTCGTCATGGCTGGTCTCTGGTCTAACACCTGGCTCCTCCTGCTTCTGGCTTCCCTTTTGCTCTTACCCCCCTCCACCCCCCATGTATTTATGTTTTTTACTTTCTGTGTTTGGCTTGTCCTCTCTTCTGCTTCACGTCTATCTCCAGAGCCCCTGCCCTCCCTCCTCAGTTATGGCGTAAGGTCACACCTTACTGGTAAGGGGTGAAATGTCACAGTTTTAGACTTTTGTTGATATTTCTTATTCCCCATGTGCTCTGTTTTTTTTCCCTGTGACCAAGTTCTGTTGATTTTTTTTTGTTCAGGTGTGTCAATTATCCACAGTTACCTTCCCCATGCAAGTTTGTGTTCTGGTCTTTAGTCTTTGTCCATTCTCATCTTGTATATGTTGTGTGTATGCTTTGTCTCTTGGATTATGTATTAAAGTGTTACTTTTTGATGCATTATTCTGAGGTGAAATATATAATTTAATTAATAATAATAAACTAGATATTTATGCAAAGGTTTGATTTCCAAAACATTAACTATATGTTGTTATAATAATGAATTAAATTCTGTATTTAACCCTTAGAATAATCTCAAGTAAAAAGGTGTTAAAGTCTGATTTTAACTAGGGGTGATAACATAGGGGTGAGTAAATTAGAATAAAATTTTCATTTGAAAGTGAACTAATCCTAATTCAAACGACGAAAGTTAACAACAACAGAGTCAGGTCCGACTGTAAGGTGAACCCTGCTTTAAATGTTGAAAACATTCATTAGAAATGTAGAAAATTAATCTAAAAGTAATCACATGGAATCAGTTACACTACTTAATACATATTAAATAGGGAACATATCTGTAACCTATTCCATTTCCAAAGTGATCCTTGCAACACTATACATGTAGTAGAGTGGGTTTAGGAAAACAATGATATTTAACTTACCATACACATAGAGATAAGCAAAGTTTGCTTGTGACGATTGTGGTTTTTCATCTCTCCGTCCTCTACACCAGTAATAATCCTTATCAGATGCCTTTACTTCTCTGATAGTGAGAGTGTCTGTGTTCACAGCGTAACGCTCAGACGGCCGTAACACTGGTTTGTGTATGCTGTTTTTATACCACTCATATCTCCAGTCACTGTGAGACTCGATCTTGCACTTCATAGTGACCGTCTCTCCAGTGTACACGAGCCTTGTTGGTATCACAGTCAGTGAAGATCTGGGTAAATCTGCAAAGAAAGAAAAAACACGAAGTGACCTAAACCGCTCTTTTAGGGGAAAAAAATATTGTGTAAACGTGTTATTGAACTATAATTCATTATTTTGTCTCATATGCCATTGTTTGTCACCACAGAAAGCAGAAAAAGATGCATGCTCCTGCTGACAAAGAGCGAAGACCTCTGACTACTTTTCATGTTTCATTATCATTATTATTATAGATATTAAAACCCCTTTGATCAGTGTCATTCTATCTCTCCGACTGTTTTAAACGCAAGAAAGGATCCTGTGGGAACAATGCCTTCGCATAATTAAACGGTTAAAACCGGTAAAAAGTAAAACAAAAAAACGGTAAAAAAAAAAAAAACGGTAAAAGTTGACATTTAATTATCAGTGGCGTGTATTCAACATCTGAATGAAAGTCTCCCGATTGGATGTCTGATCAAACACGTAAAGATAACAATATTCAACTCACCCTGCAAACTGAGATAAACAAAAGAGCTCGACTTTGAATTCGGTTCTTCATCACTCCGTCCTCTACACCAGTACTGATCCTGATCGGATTCCTTCACTCCTGCGATCGTGAGAGTGTCTCCGTTTACAGCGTAACGATCCGACGTCTGTAACCTCGCGCTGTTGCTTTCTTTGTACCACTCGTATCTCCAGTTGCTGTGATTAGACTGTATCACACACTTCAGAGCGACTGTCTCTCCGGTCGATACACTCCGTGAAGCTACAGTCACCACAGCTTCAAGTACGTCTGTTAAGACAAACACATTGTGTCTCAAACAGCGGAGACAAACAGCTGAGGATCAAGCACTCTATTTACTTTTAGCAGAGTAATTCAGAATAACGTTAAGAACCAGGAAACAAGACACTAATGCGACGTGTTCGAGGTTTCGAAGCTTGTATAAAAAAAACGAAGCATCTCGCAGGGAAGCACTGCACCAAAGGTTGATTCATTTAGTCAAAACAATGCGAAATGTGACGAAGCTTTGTTTTCGCATTCAACCGTGTATTCTGATTGAAGCATCGAATGAATCACCGGCGTAGGCAATATATTCCCCAGCCCTACGATGAAATATATTTACCTTGAGCGAGTCCAGGGGGGCTGGATAACAGCATCAGAACTGTAAATATATATGTAAAAACCAAAAAAACACACGATGTAGATGGCTGTGAAATGCAAAAACATGAAAAAGTTCACTTCATTCACGTTTAAACTGTAGTTTAAAAAATCCTGGTAGTGTTCATCTTAAAAATGACATGCAACAGTTTGTCTATATTCTGATTAATTTGGGCAAACTATTCCGAACACACTGACAATATGACATCTCGACGCGTCATTCTGTGATACTTTCGTATCCTTCTCTTCAAGTTCGAGGCTGGTCACTTTACACCGCCATTAAAGGGATGAACACAATCGGGGCATTTTTGCAGCTTCTCCTTTTGTGGTCCGCACAAGCATGGCACCATGGTGACAAAATAATGACTTCATTTTATTTCTGTTCTGGCTCTCTTTAACCGCTCCTCTCTGGTTGAATTACCACATTTCTTACCGCATTTAGGATTTTTTTTTTGTTTCAAAACTTAAACATTTCAACAGCTGCTGAAAACTCAGCTTTTCACCGTGGACTTCATCTCGAGAACTCTTTGAACATCTTTGAGAACATCCTTGAGAACATCTTTGAGAACATCTTTGAGAACATCTTTGAGAACATCTTTGAGAACATCTTTGAGATTAATCACTTTGCGTTATTTTTAGGTCGCTTTAAAAAATTGCTCCGCGTTTAAATGTAGCAATGCGATACAATCACAAAAAACTTACAGTAAAATAAAACGCGATCAAATACTCACAGATGGAGAGGGACATTGCACCGGACCCCATGCTGCCACGGCGTTCGAAACCAGACACTTCCTGTGCTTTTTTATATATATATGATCATTTCTTACTTCAAGGAAGAGGGTGGGTCTAGAGAGAGAGAGAGAGAGAGAGAGAGATTTCTTCTTCTTTTAGTACATGCACACACTCAGGCTGAAACACCTGTTGAAGAAACTAGAAGAGGAGCACCATCTTCCTTCTTCGCCATCCTCATCTTCAGTTAGTTTTGGGTCTTAAAAATTATTATTTTTTTCTTACAATAGTAAATATTACATAGCAAATGAATTTAACATTGTTATTTTAACAAGATAAACACATGAAAAGTTGATTCGTACTCGCGTATAACAGCCAGCTAGCTGTTGGTATTATCGTTGAAGTTATCGTATATTCTGGATATCCATACGATAACTAGATTTTCTCACGCTTTCAGTGGGTATGACGCAATATTTATTGAGACATGCAGCAGCAAAACTTGCCAAACCCACCGAGTTATTTATGGCTCTTGATTTATAGTCAGATTTATTCATACGCATAAATGACCGGTTTTACTCTCCATCCATCCGGACGAAATGCCTATACGATAAAACATTTATATGTATACTATATGCATCTCGGTGTGGACAGGGCCTGAATGTTAAGCAAAAGGTTACAAATTAAAAGGTTCGAATAACATTTCATGCTGTGTGACACCATTGTCAAGCTGGCCGAGAAAATCCATACACAAAATGACGCAGTTTTTTGTTAGATCTACATATTCTTTGCCTCACCGCACTAGAGTTGAGTGTTCAGCAAGCATTAATACCGTCAGGAGGGTTTGTTCTCTTAGTGCACACTACACTGCATTAAACAGAAAGTGGATCGGAGTTGTTGTCAATTATAAAAAAGCGACATTATTTCACGTTGTTTGTTAAATCGTTTAAAAAACCCCCCCTGCTTTTAAAGCAAACTTCATGAGGAGGCTGCTGTTTTTTCCACCGCGCTAGTAGATTGTACCAAGGGCACTCTATGCATTTAACATCAACTCATAAGGGCTGTGATATTCCTACAGAGGTTTGGCCTTTTATAGAAAACAAAAGTAGGTGCTTTGCATAAATGTTTGAGTGCTGTATCTGAAACAAAACCTATCACCCCTAAACTTACCTATTATATTGTATTTCTATTAGCGTCTACACCTACCCCATCCTTAACCCACCTTACAAGAAAGCAAAAATGGTAATTACTGTTGTACAAACATTACACTAACATTACCTCGTTTCTCAATTCCAGGCATTGCCTCATATTTCCTGTTCCCGGTCTCATTCTCTCTCTCTCTCACACACACACACACACACACACACACACACACAGACACACACACACACAGACACACACGCACACACACACACACGCACACACACACACACACACACACACACACACACACACACACACACACACACACACAGACACAGACACACACAGACACAGACACACACGCACACACACACACACGC